>NW_024081645.1:0-196055 GCF_003009895.1 Hyaena hyaena
GGGGAGAAGAAGGGTGGAAATGGTGGGGGAAGGGAGAGAGGCAAACCATGAGAGACTCTTGAATGCTGACTAAAACTGAGGACTGATGGATGTGGGGGGGAGGGGGGATGGGCATGGAGGAGGACACTTGTGGGGATGAAAACTGAGTGTTATGTGGAAACTAATTTGACAATAAACTATTTGTAAAAAAAAAGAAAACCTTCATGGCTGGTGTGAGGGAGACAAGAGGAGGATTATTGTCCAGGATGACTTTTACTATCACTAATGGAATCACTGCTATCTACTGGCTCAGTGGAATCCTTTTCTGCATAAGGGCCATTGTATTCGCTTGCACAGATGTTGACTACAGTACGGTATTAATAAACTCTTGTCATATACTGTATGCAATGTAACTGGCAATAAGGGAGAAGAAGAAAGGGTCTAAATCTGTAGAAAGCCGACCTAGAATGAAGCAAAGCATTCCTAAGCTTACTCTTGTATGGAAAAGCAAAGGACTGTCCATATGTGCTTTGAATTGACAAAAATTACACTAGTACCCATTGTGGGCACCTTCCCAGTGTTTTGAAATAATCACCAATTTCTACCAAACACCATGACCTGAGACTGTGCATCCAAGCATTGGAGACAATCACCCATAATCCCACAGAAAGAGAGAGAGAAAGAGGGAGAGAATCATTGGCTCAGTTGTGATCATGTGACATTGGATGTCTGTTCTACTTGTAATGCAAGAACATTGCTCATTTATCAAGTTAAAATTTATTAGAAGTGCTTGCTCATCTTTTTAAAAAGTGTTTATTTATTTTTGAGAGAGACGGAGAAAGAGAGAGAGAGAGAGAGAGGCAGAGACGGAGGGAGACATAGAATCTGAAGCAGGCTTCAGGCTCTGAGCTGTCAGCACAGACCCTGATGCTGGGCTCGAACTCACGAATAGTGAGATCATGACCTGAGCCAAAGTCAGACACTTTACCAGTTGAACCACCCAGGTGCCCCAGATGTGTGCTCCTCTTGTGGAGCATTCACTGAAGAAGTTACTTGCAGTCCAGGGTTTTACTGTATATCTTCCTTGGCTATCTAATTTACAGTTAGCTTACTTATTTGCTAGCCTCTCAAAAAAGCAAAAAATGATTAAGAACAGCAGGATGTGGAACAGCAGGAGATTTAAATAACCCAACTGTGCATATGAAAATGGCTTCAAAAGGGGAAAAATATATATATATATGAAATGCACTACATAGGGACATGTCATTTTTCCTTTATGGATAATTGAAGGCAGATTCAAAATTATAAAGAAAGTGATGGTAAATTAATAATAGACTTTAAAAATAAACTTCAGGAAACTTTTAAACAGTTGGAGTTGACAGAGTACACCCAATACCTGAAAGAAAGGAAGTTTGTTCTCTTAGTGTGACTGGGCTTACACCTGAAATAGGGGATTTAATCATAAAAAGTACAATGAAATGAAAAATTGTCAATTTGGAAAGTTTTAACATGTAGCCAAATATTTTCAAAGAGCTTTAGATGATAAACTAGCTAGAAATCAAATCAAACTATGTCCCTTCAGATAAAATATCTTGACTATTGTAAGTAATTCTGCAATGAACATGTTTAAGCTTTTCTAGAATTTCAAATAAATATAATTATCCAGTAAGTACTCTTTTGTGTCTGGCTTCCTTCACTCACTTGTCTATCCATCCATCTACTGAACATTTGAGGGTCTTTCCAGTTGGAGTCATTAAGAAAAAAGCTACTATGAGCATACAACACTTTGTGTAGATGTATGTTTCCACTTCTCTGGGATAAGTGTTGGGAGCCATTTTCTGAATTAAGTTGAGAAAATTCCTTGTGAGGTTAAGGCAAGTTTGCACGATCTCTTGCCATCAGATGACGACTGATATCTACCCCCACTCAATTATTTCTACTTGAGTACAGACCCCCAAGGTACCTTGTTGATTGGTATCGGAGGTAACTTGTCCCCTTATTCTGGCCCTGATATGATGATTGCACCTTGTGAAGGAACTTATTGTGGGAATTTCTTCTTTTGATTATGGGAATAGGCATCATGTCTCCGGTAGGTCCTGTTTTCCTCCATACTTTCCCTTGAGCTATGAACAGGCTAATGACCCTTACTCATAAAAGATTGACTTTTACGTGTATAATTCTGTTTCTACTGTTGTGTTAGTCCAAGAAGTTCATACAGTTCAAATCAACTAACCAAAAATGTTTCTCATGCCCTACCTATTCAAGAATTCATAGACAAAAAACTAGACACAAAGGTAAATGCACTCGAAGAGGCTATTCTATGTATTGGAAATGAGCTAAAACTCTTTAAAAGTATGGTTGGCTCTCCGGTGCCATAAGGAATATAACTGGACAATTAAGTCTTTCCCAGAGACAAAAAGCCTGACTTAGAAGGAACAGATAAGGGCAGAACATTAGTTACTACATATTCCTTTGCTGATGATGTATAGCAGTCCCTTCCCTAAGGCCTACATTCCACAAACACCTTCCCTTACACTAGCAGCTGTGATGAGGATGGATAAGAGTCTACAACTTAACCTATGACTTAGTCTTAGCGTTATTAAAATGTGTATGTTATCCTGTTTTTCACTAAGAACACCCTGTTATTTTCTTAGTTACTCAACCTCCCTATAATTGGGGTAGTTCTGCAAGAATACTTCTGTAAAACCTGTTTCTGTAATTTTCCAAAACATCTTATCACAGAGAACTATCCATTGTAAAAGTTCCATTTTCTGATGCCATGTTAATATTTGACGTATAAATAAAGACACCAAGACGGACAGGGCAGAGATGCCTGCCTGGTGACCAGAAAGAATCTCGGGGTTCTCAATCTCTCTCTCTCTCTCTCATTGACACCTTCCAATCTTCAGGGACACCTGGACCGGCTGGAGTGGACCTCCAGCAGATAAGTACCTAGGAATAGAATTGCTGGATCCTATGGTAAGCACATGTTTAACTTTATAAGAAATTGCCAAAATACCTTCCAAATGGCTGTACCATTTTGATTGCTGACAATATTAGAGAATTCCAGTTGCTTCAGATCTTCACCAATATTTGGTACTTGCAGTTTTTGTAATTGAAGCCATTTTGGTGGGTTTGTGGTGGTATCTCCGTGTGGTTCTCTTTTCCTATTGACTAAGGATGTAGAGCATCCTTCTACGCGTTTATTGGCAATTTTAATGTCTTTCATGGAGAGTCCATTCAAATGCTTTTTGTTTTTTAAATTTCCTTAAAGCTTCTATTAGGTGAGATCTGTCCTGCAGTTTAGATACCTGGAGAGAGCCTTCCTGGTGATTGCCCATGGTCATGTAGCATGCATGCTTTTAGTGGGTTCCTACCAGAGATCAGGACAGATTTTAACTGGAGATTGTTGGAAGCAAGGTCTCTTGACCCTCTGTGAGGGTGTTCTGACCCCAGGAATACCTGGCACATAAGCCCTGAAGGCGGGCCCTTTGCCTTTGGTGTGGCTCTGAAACCAGCACAGAGTTCCAGTGGACACCAGGGAGCCCCCAGGGGCTGGAACTAAGCTGGAGCTTTTCCCTGCTCAATATTCAGCTCATTACTGAGCTATAAGCATCATTTATATATTCCAAATATAGGTCTTTTGTCAAATATATGTATCACAAATATGGCATCTTAATATTAATATATTCCAATTATTGTTTTCTTTCATGATTCATGCTTTGTGTCTTGAGAAATCTTGGTCTCTCAAAAGAAAGCAATTTCAAAATTCAATTTCTTTCTAGAATTTCTAGAGTTTTAGATTTTATCTAAGTCTATGACCTATTTTGCAATCTCAATTTTGTACTAAGAGTATGTATGGTGTGAGGCAAGAGCTAAACTTATTTCCCATTTGAATATATAATTTTCCTATTTGTTAAAAGAGACTACTTTTCGGAGTGCCTGGGTGGTTTAGTCAGTTAAGCATCCCACTCTTGATTTCAGCTCAGGTCATGATTTTATGGTTCTTGGAATTGAGCCCTATATCAGACTCTGCTGTCAGCATGAAGCCTTCTTGAGGTTCTCGTCTCCCTCTCTCTGGCTCTTTCCCACTCATGTCCACACACATGCATGCTCTCTCTCTCAAAAATAAACATAAAAAAAAGACTACCTTTTCCTCACTGAATTACTTTGGCACCTCTGTCAAAAACCAAATGTCCAATAGGCATGGATCTATTTCTGAACTCCATTCTGTCCATTGGTCCTTAACATTTCTTATAAAACACGTCTGCTGGTCTACTAGCAACAAATTTACTCATCTTTTCCCTATCTGAAAAAGTATTTTATCACCTTTTCTGAAGGATATTTTTGCTGAATATAGAATCTAGGTTGCCAGGCTTTTTCTTTAAGCATTTTAAAGATGTTATACCAAGGTCTCTAATTTTCACTTTGAGAAAAGTCATATGCAGTCATTCTCTGTATGGAATGTATCCTTTTTTTCTACAGCACTTTATAATTTTCTCTGGTTTGATTCTGGCATACCTTAGTGGGGTTTTCTTTATGTGTTACCCTGCCTATTGAATTTCTTCAATCTGTGAGTTTATAGTTTTCATCAATTAGAGAAATTTTCAGACATTATTTCTTACATTGTTTTTGTTTCCCCTACCCCAACTTCTAGGATTCAATATACAAGTATGTTAGAAGACCTGATATTATCCCAGAGGTGGCTGAGGCACTGCTGTGATATTTTTCTCTTGATCCTTTTAGTAAGCTTCAACTTCACTGATCTTTAGTTCTGCAGTGACCAATACAGAATTCCCTCTAGTCCTTCTCAAATAGCTAGTGACTAGAGGTAATCAAATAGCAATGGTGATTTTTAAAAATAAATCTTGAATTATTGGTATAGATGTATTAACCACAAAATATTAAGGACTATTAATTTAGAAAGGTATAGTTTTTTCAATACCTTCCTTACTGTCTATAAAATTAGTCTGTGTACATACACAATATAGGTAACACTAGAAATGATACTGAATAGGACACCAACAATGGGCTGCTGTAGTTTTTTCTACTTTGATCTCTTTTATAGAAGGTGATAACAATCTGTGGAAAAGGCTTTATTGTACCATGTCAATATACTACAAGGAATATTTCAAAATAATACAAAAGTGATCCACAGACTTGACTAAGTGAAGATCAACTGATCCAAATATTTTCCCTTAATTTTTCATAGTAATTGCTAAAAGTCCAACAAGGTGATTTTTCCAAGAAAGATCATTCTAATAACTTTGAGTGTTCAATCCGTGCGATGGTCCAGTCAGGTTTTACTCCTTGCGTAAACTCCCTCTGAAATCTAGGGGAAAAATCACAAATAAAGTGAATCTTACATAAGTCCAAACTACATATTGCAGTTTTTTAGCAACAAGCTAATGGTTAATCATGAATAAAAATCAAAACAAAAAGTTTAATTTACCAATTCAATCAGGAAAAATATCCTCACAAAATTAGAAGAATATTCTCCACTAAAATGTTTTTTTTTTTTTTTTTAACTAGAGAGCACGCACAAACAGAGGAGAGGCAGAGGGAAAAGGGGAGAGAATCTCAAGCAGGCTCCATGCCTAGCACAGAGCTCAATGTGGGGGTCAAGCTCATGATGGTGAGACCATGACCCAAGCTGAAATCAAGAGTCAGAGGCTTAACCAACTGAGCCACCTACATGCCCCTAAAATAAGTATTTTGGAGGAATTGGTACATACTCCTACATCTGCCAATCCTTGAGAGAAACTTGGGTATTATTCCGCTGTTAAATACTAGCTGGAACATATGCCTAATATGGGGAAAAATAAATTGGACTATGGTGATGAAAAGAGTATTTTATTGGAATTTGGTTTATATACATTAGATCAATCTTGAAAATAACAGTGTTTATAAGCTGCCCATGGCCTTAGTAGGGAATATCAGAGGAATCAAAGATGAGTACTGACTATATTGTTCTTTAATTACAAGTGATCTCTTTAAAAGGATATGATTCAGTAGATTTAAGTATTTAAATATATATTTTGAATAATTACAAATAAAACATTTTAAAAAAGAAAAAAACATTTCTTTCAAAAAAAGGAAAAAATAAGGATACAATTCCCTTTTACCTTAGTGAAACAGAATATAATTTCTTCCTTAGGTCATCTTTGGGATTTGTTATTTTAAAATTAAGCTTATATAGTTTTGCAACATAATAGTGTTCTCTTTTAAATATTAAATTATGTCTCCACTGACTTGCTTGACTGGTTCAGTGTTCCAAATTTTATAAGCACAAAAATACATGATAGTGTCTCTTTTAAATAAGTTGCTAACCTACTAGACAGTACCTCTTTACAGGCGGGAACCCTTCAATTTTCTGAGTATGGATATAACCATAAGCCCCATCCGACATGCTCTTCTAAATGGGACCCTGCTAGTGCCCCATAAAAGGTGGAATCTCTCCATGTCCTTTCAACCTGTAGGTCCTATGACTGCTTTGACAGGTAGACTAAGGTAGAAATGATGTTCCAATCCTGGGAGAGCCCTTTACCGGCCTAGCTGACCAGCAGGTCAAACAGCTGGAGACTGCCACAGGCCCAAGCTGTGAAGAGAGGCCCTGGAGAATGAGACATTATGTGTGGGAGCCAAGGAGCACCAAGTGGGGGAACATGTGAACGAAGAAGCCACTGTGGAAATGAATTCTCCAGCCCCTGCCATCCTGGTTGATGGCAGGTGAAGCAACGAAAACCCCACAGCTGCACCTTTCCAAAATTTCTGAGCAGTAAAGCAGCAGACAAAAGAAATGGCTGCTTAAGTTTGGGAATGGTTTACGAAGCAGCGATAGGCAGCTAAAACACCCTTCAATTACATTCAGCAGCATTACCTCTTTCTAATTTCTCAACACTTCTGTTTCATGTCCAGTATGCCTTTAGGACTTTCTCTCTTCTTAAATAACTTGTCAAATTTCAATGCTTTTCTTCCTAAAGCTCCCTTTAGTTTTCATACCTTCATACTTCCTTCACACTACCTTCCATTTTCTAGAGAAAGGAAACAATGAAATGGGATTAGACTTACTCATAGCTTGCACTAAGAAGTTGTTTAGTCTCCACGTTCTGATCCCCCAACTTAACCTGGAATACACTGGTTCCACTTAAAGTTTCACTGGGGATATTGGCACTGGTTAGATACCAAAAGCACATCAGGATGTTAACAAACTTCCTTCCTTAGAGAAAAAACACACACACACACACATACAAATACAAATCACAATAATCTATCATCCATATATCCAAAATGAAATTAGAAACTATCAGTAGCAATACAAGTTGTTACAAATCCTATTTTATACTTACTCTAGTCTAACGTAAGATACTTACACTGATCCCTTTTTATTTTTAGAAAATTCTTAAGGTTTATGACATATTTGCCCTCTATGTATCTCAGAAATAGTAGTAATGATTTATTGAGCATGTACTTATTTACCCTCATTCACTCTGCTTTGTGCCTAGTGATTCTAACAAGGTTCTGGGTTAAAGTAGTGGCCATGGTGCCAAGATTTAATTTTCAAATGTTAGGGAGAAGAAAATATTTATCACTAAAAGTACCTATTGAAATGTTTCAAATTAACATGTATATGAAAAATGTTAAACTATTAAAGAGTCCTATATCAGAACTGCTTTGCAAAGTATGTAAGCAAAGGCTAGATTTCCTGTGTGCCTGGCACATAATACATTTACAAATATTTGTAGAAAGAATAAACGAGTCAATAAATTTTTGGGAATATGACAGGGAAAAATGTTTGCATTGCACAAGGAGGAAAACGAGATAACTAGTAAAAGTCCTTTCAATCTTTTTCAGTATCTCCAAAATAAATCCAATTTGGGAGTTCCACAGTTCGTCTTACTTTCAAAACAGCCTTTAATTGATATTTTTCACTTTTCCTTTTACTCCTCAATCCTTCTATTTAAGCTACCGCTGGACATTTAAAATGCTTAATTGTTTCCTTCAAATTAGGAAATCTGAAACACAAATGCTTTCTATTTGAGACATGATAGGAGCCTTAGACAATTTTCACCAATGTAAGTGATGATATCCTCTCTTGTGAATGAACTAAAGTAAAGGAAGGTGCTTAGAGAGGCTTAATTAAATAACTATGACCATATCTTAACTCTTCCATAGCTAAGTCTTTAAGGAATGAATGTATTATTTTCCTTGAATTTCTAAAAAAATCCTCTTGTACCAACAAAACCCCAACAATCATTTCATGATTATCCACTCATTTAGCCTATCTGGGCATTATGTCTCATTTAAAGTTGATTATGCCCCAGCATTACCTTTCTCATCATAGTAAATGGAGATGTCTCCTGTTGATGTGTATACAATATCATCTATGTCAGCAGCAAGGGCATTTTTATGGTTATCGGGTAATGATGCAACCTTTTCCTTCAATACATGTAGCACCTAAGTATGGAAAAAAGCAAACCATAGTTCGCCTATTGGATTTTCAAAAGCCTTTCAAATAAGCAGGTGAATTCTTTATGGAATGAGTTTGCCTAAACCTTTTTTTTTCTTTTTTTTTTTTTTTAGAGAGAGAGACAGAGCACAAGCAGGGGAGAGGCAGAGAGAGAGAGAGGGAAAGACAGAATCAAAAGCAGGCTCCAGGTTCTGAGCTGTCAGCACAGAGCCTGACATAGGGCTCAAACTCACGAACTACGAGATCATGATCTCAGACGATGTCGGATGCTTAACCGACTGAGCCACCCAAGTGTCCCTAAACCT
Source organism: Hyaena hyaena (assembly GCF_003009895.1). Classification (NCBI taxonomy): domain Eukaryota; kingdom Metazoa; phylum Chordata; class Mammalia; order Carnivora; family Hyaenidae; genus Hyaena; species Hyaena hyaena. The sequence continues at coordinate 8,755 of NW_024081645.1, forward strand.
ATTTTTTAATTTACTACCATATTTATTCATATTCAAAAGCAAGGCTCAAAGCCATCTAATTGTTCAACAGGTAATTCCTACAGAACATTCAGTACAAAAACAACTGTAAGACATCATATTTACTTAGTTATGTCTTAAGTAGCAAGTCATTCTATGCTTTTATATGACCCAAATTACCCAAAAGATACAGGGACTCTACTTTGGCTGATGGCATACATACTACTTTTAAGCATAAATAAAGGTAATGCATATCATTCTATTGCAAGAGAATAATACACTTATTTTTAAAGGAAAATTAAAAGTATATTTTACCTCTTTGGCCACAAGTTCTTCTAAGAGATCAAATTTACATTGTGACAGCAACTTGGACACATGAGCAAAAGCCTTTAAAAGAAAGTGGGGCGTGGTAACTGTTATTTCAAAAAACCATTCAAAAATACCATACAATGTACAATGCTTATACTTAAATAGCTTAGTATCAACAGACTATTTTATGATAAAGGTGATAAACAATGTCAAATACTATGATATGCTTCAAAATTGGCTGGCTTGTCTCTTCTCATATGGCCTCCGCAAATATACAGTAGTGAGCTGATTGCCAATTATGTATCCACTCTCAGGACCTGGGAAGAGACGGTGTGCGTATAAATACGAACTCCTCAATAAGAACCCTCCTATAAAATTCTTTTTTAAATAATAATTAGGTAATTACTCTTATCACTGTAATGACTGTTATGTGACCCCTCCCCTCTTAACCAAGAACCCAAAGAAATTTGTAAGGAGTACATTCTAGATTGTACTGGGAGTCTAGAGATCTGGGCTGCAATCTGAACTTCATTAAGATACACAGGGAAGGCAGGTTTGGGAAGAGAGGGAGAAAAGATAATGAGTTTACACAGACTAATACAGTGAGATGTATGAGATCTCATTTTTTAAAAATGTTTTATTTATTTATTTTTGAGAGAGAAAGAGACTGCGAGCAGAGGAATGGCATAAAGAAACGGAGACAGAGGGGCGCCTGGGTGGCTCAGTTGGTTGGGCGTCCAACTTCAGCTCAGGTCATGATCTCACAGTTCGTGGGTTCGAGCCCCGTGTCGGGCTCTGTGCTGACAGCCAGCTCAGACCCTGGAGCCTACTTCAGATTCTGTATCTCCCTCTCTTTCTGACCCTCCCCTGCTCAGGCTGTCTATCTCTCAGAGATAAATAAAACATTAAAAAAAAAAAAAGGTATGTTAGAAGTAACCATTGGTTTAAGGGAATTGACAAATATTTGCCATGGATGGCCCAACATTCCTTTTGGAAATCACAACGGTTAAATGCAGAAAAACTAACCTAGATGAGTCAAACCATGTATACAGACTGGCTGATGAAAGGGTGGAGATACTACTTAATAGCAAGGTCGAGGACAAAAATAGCTAACAGCTGGAGACCAGCAGCATCAGAGAGGGGCTAAAAAGTGTCCCAAGCTCCTCTGTATTCAGAGGAAATAGGGCGAAAGGCCTGATTCCTGCCCATAAAGGGGAGAGGATTTCCATTTCTCACTGACACACAGATGAGCTGGTACAGTCATATAATGTGTTATGAGATAGACAAGTTCACATGTCATCAGTGGGCACTGTGGAGGATAGTAGGATCATGCCAATTTACTTCTACATGACAAAAGATTTTGAGAACTGACATAAGCAGTTTACCACTTAAAACACTATTATTCAAGCTTGCCCTTTGCTTTTTAATTTTTTTTTATAAACACATAAATCAGTCAAGAGTTGAATCCTGCAGGAAGCAGGAGTTAATATTGACACTGATTATATGAAGTTGGAAACATTTATTTGTAACTGACAGGTGCCACAAATAAATATAAACAGCTGTGTTTACAGAAATAATCTGAAATAAATTAGGAATAGATCACTATCAGTATACAATCAGAAATGCGAAATGATTACCCTTATAGCCTAAGTTTAAGTTATATGGCAGTAAGAACTGGGAAATAAGCTATGAATTCTATTTATCAATAGTTCTAAAATAAGGCAGGGTATTATCCTCCACTCAGAAAGGAAAATAGGCAAGGGGTCAGGTCTATGAATCACCAAAGGCTATTTCTCAGTGTGTAGGATGCTATGCACTTACCAGCGACTAGGTTGCTCAGCAAATTCTTTGAAAGGGGAAAACTGCTTATCTCTAGGTTAGTCTATAAAGAGTATGATGGGGAAGAATAGTGGGGTGGGCAGATGGGGTATGGAGCTCTGACAAATAGCTAGCAGGAAGTTTTGTTTTTCTACCTAAAATTACATTATCGCATTTGAAAATGCTACCTTATTTACTCTTCAAAACAATCGTATCTACTCATTCACTTATTCAACCAACATTTGTGTAGCGTCTACTATGTGCCAGGAGTGGTCTTCTTAATTTTGCAGAAATTCATGTTCAGAAAGATAAAGGCATGTAGCTTTTAAGTGGCAGAAATGGGCTTTGAATCGAGTTCATTTCTATCGGATTCAAAACCTGTAGAGCAGAAAAAGGAGTTGGGGGGCTTCAGCTGCTGGAACTGGTGTCTCAATCGAACCCCACCACCTCGGCGACCGTGCAAACGTAGGCAGCAGCTTAATTTAGTCAAGAAGTAGCGGAGGGCTGTGTGTCTGGGTCACTACCCACTTTGGATACTTTGGGACCCAGCGAGGAAACCCCATCGCTAAACACGTTTTGCATGGAACAGCTGAATGCAGGAGAGGCGAACAGGTCAACCCCAAGTAAATGAACAAACCTGCTTCGCTCCCTCAGAGAATTCTGCAATGCTGAACTCTTGGTCGAAATAGGCCCAGATTAGGAAGGCGTAAATTCGAGTCCGAACCCAGTTGATGGGGTTGGAGAATCCCAGAATGATCATCTTGGTTTTCTGGCGCGGCGGGGGCTGCTCCTCGGCGCTGTAGCTGCGCCGGGGGTAGGCAGGGAATGCGGAGAGGGCTGCCGGTGGCCCCAGAGGGCCGAGCAGGGGACGCTGCGGGCCGCGAGCGAGCAGCGCCGAGGCCCAAGTGACTCGAGGAAGCCGGGCGGGTCCGGAGCCGAGGCGGCGGCGGCAGAAGCGGCAAAGGTCAGCCAACTGCGGTCTCGCCTCGGCTCCACGGGGAGTCCGGGGTCGGCCGGCCCCGCTGGGCAGTTGCGGAGCGAGCAGCAAGCGAGGCAAAAGACGAACGGCCAGCGCCATCTTTATGACTTTTCACCCCAGTCCCTATTTGTGCTGAGTCGAATGCAAGTCGGTGGGAAACCAGCTCGGCCGCGTCCGGAGAAAGAGACTGGAGAGTGGAACCGGCTTGTTGCTGCCACCTCTGGTGAGTCAGCCTCATTCCAGCTCCCCGGCACGCAACTCACGCAGACGACCTTTGGCCCTGGGTCCGGATCTCAGAGCAGAGGCTCTAGCGAGCCGGCCGGCCCCGCGGACCTTTTCTCCCCGGGTCGCGTTTCCGGGCGGAAGGCGCGCTGTGGGACGTGTCAGGCCTGGGTACCCAGGACTTGAAGAGGACAGGCCGTGAGCAACCATGGCCTGGCAGAGCATCCCGGTACCCCGGCTGGAGGGCGTGTCGCAGGAACAGTTCACGCAGCAGCTCTACCCGCAGGTGAGGCCCTCGGGCAGGCCGAACCGCAGGGAGCCAGGAAATACCCGTCCCTACCACTCGGGCCGCTCCGAACTGGTTTCTTGAGACCTAGGGTATGGGGAGGAGGCGGCAGGCGGCTGAAGATGGCCTTTTGGCCGGGTGGCCAGGGGAGAGAGCACGTGAGGGATGTCGAATGGATCGTCTGTTAAGTTTTTCTGAGAGAACAGCTATACGTTTTCGGGGAGCAAGATGACAGCGGAGACATGAGTGCGAGAAACAGCTTGCCTACTAAGCACTGCTTGCTGCGGAGAGTGGCTCTCTAGAGACTCATTAGTTTGTCTTCCTCCGTTACCATGGCAACGGGGGGTTTGCGTGGGGTTTCCTAAAGTTTAGAGGTTTCATCGCCCCACTGGTTGCGTGAAAGGCGCCTATTAGCCTACTTGAGTTACTGGATTCGGAGGAGCAATTTTTCACTGCATTGAGCCAAAAGGGAAAGCAATGGGAATCCCTCGGGAAACGAGACTGGTCTTGGCTTCTAACTAACCTGAATTCTAGTTCAGACGTTGGAATCTCTTATATATGTAATTCGAACCTTAGTTCCCCAAGATCATATTCAGGAGGAAAATATTAAAGAGAAGTATTTTTACTCGCAGTGTTTTGTAAAGGAATCCAGACTTCAGAACAACAGACTAAAGAGTCCAGCAGGTATTTAAAGAAAAATATAATCCACAAGCTTACAGTTAGTATGCTTATGATGGAACTCCTCCTCTCCCCCAGCAGTTTTACTTGGTATTTACAAGAGTGGCCATAGAGCTATACAGTTCTCAGTATTTAAAAAGTCAGGAACAAAGTTGTTTGTTTGTTTTTAGGAGTTAGCAATCTACAGTGAAGATCTATTTGTGGGTCTAGTGCTGGATGGTTTGTTGTTGCCCTCCCTATCCCCACCTCAGCATGTGGTAGTCTAAGATGCTTGCAGGGCATGATTGTGGAGAAACAATGTATGTGAAAATGCTTTGTAAGAGGCATGGCAAAGAGTATTTTGTAACGTAATCTTACCAGGGAAGATACATATAATATGTCACAAAGCATCAGTAAGTTTCATAAAGTGGAACAGAACATTGCAAACAACACTCTGGTCATGATATAATAAAGGTGGAAATTAATAAAATTGTGAAACAAGACCTTTCTATTTGGAAACACTAAAGAAAATCTATGAGGGGGCATAGTCCTCAGATTTTTAACATGTTTTAATAATTAACAGTGTGATATAGGTGTATGAATAGCGAGACCAGAGAAACAGAATGGAAAGCCTGGAGGTATACATCCCAAAATAAATTTCCATTCATGGGGATTTAATATATGATGACCATGACATGTTAAAAGTCACTGGGGCAAAGGAACTTTTAAATAAATGATGTGGAAGCAACTAGATAGTCATTTAAAAATGATAAAATTAGATTTATATCTGACATCATACACAAGAATAATCAAATCTCTAAATGGATCAGAGACATAAATGTAGAAAAATGAAACTACATGGGTATTAGAAGAAAACATGGATAAATTCCTCCATAATCTAGGTCAGTGGACGGGCTTTCTAACTATGACTGAAAATTCAGGTGTGGTAAAAGATTAAAATTTGAATACATAAACTAAGCTGGGGAAAAAAGTATTTGCAACATGTTTCATAAAAGATCAGTAAAAACCCATGTTTATAAAGAACTTCTAAAAATTAAAGGAGTGGGGTGTAAAAGGCCAAAAATCTGATAAAATGTGAGCAGTAGACCGTAAAAAAGATAAAACTGGTCTCTAAACAGGAAAAGATGTTCAACTTTACTCTTAAGAGAACTTAAAGCTACACTGGCATACCATTTCTTATCTATGGCACAAATCAAAAGGCTTTAATAATACTCTTGGTGAGGCTGTAAAGAAACTGGATCTCTCACACTTTATGTCAAGTGGTACAATCCTTGTGGAGGGGAATTTGGCATATCTAACAAAACTGTATATGTTTACTTTATAACCCAGCAGTTCCTCTTTTAGGATTTTACTTTGTGGATTATTGCAAATTATCTAAAAAAAAAAACCCTCTGCATAGAGAGTGATTGATTCAGTTGTTCATTTACACTATGGTGTACAAAGCAGTAAAAAAGAATGAGGGAGATAATCTGAACTGATAGCAATGATTTCCAGAATATATTTTTAAATTAAAAAAATATCGAAGTACAAAAAACCCCACAAAATATGCCACTGTTTGAGGAGAAAAGAAGGGGAAATAAGGAAGTATATGTGTTTTTGGTGTCTGCAAAACAAACAAACAAAACCAGGAACAATAAGCCAGAAATGAGACTGGTTATCTTTAGGAGATGAATGAGTAGGAGGTGGAAGAATATGGATGGTATGACCTTTCTGTATAGTTTTGACTTTGGGATCACATTAATGTTTTACATTCTAAATTTACATACTGATAGTAAAATTAATGAGTCATGATTAGAAAGACCAAAATTCTAATACAGAATATAAAAAATAACAAGTGAACCTAAGTAAGGGGGAGGAAAATAAGTAACCCAAATTACTTTTGAACACAGTACCTGGTATGTCTTAAGCTTAAAGACAAAAAGAACTATAAACAAATACTGAACTCTAGTTAATAGACTTGCTTTTTACAATGATAATGATTTAGCAATCATGAAAGTATTGTGAATTCTGGGATTATGCAATTGATTAAACATTGAAGATGATAGGAATGAGGTTTCTCACTGTTAAGAGAGTTACAAATATATAAACAATGAAAATTAAAATGAATCTTGTGGTATAAGATCGGTATTGGGGTATCAGTTTTGGTGGTATTATGGTTCATTCATACATACATCCATTAAGTGCATATGTGTATCTAGTATATATGTATGTTTGGAGAGAGAGACAAATAGATATTGGTATATACATATGTGGGCTATGTGTTTATGTGTGTGTGTGTTTGGGAAAAGGGGAAATGAGCATATACAGACTTTCACATATTTCTTAGCTCTGTCTACTGAGAAAGGCCGAGAAGTAATGACACCCCAATAGCAATGAACATACCTAATACCAAGATCATGGTTTGTAAATAGCATTCCCTTTAAAAGAGACCAGAGCTGCTTGAAGAAGTGACTGTAGGACTGGGATAGAAAAAGTATAAAAGGATTCTGGATTGTGGATTTTTGCTATACAGTAAGGAAGTGTTCAGGTAAAAATTCATAGGAGCCAACTTGATTTGGATCCTACTGGCCAAATGCGAGATAGAGCATCATAATTAAATCAGATTATAACCAAGTGAATAAAATAAATAAATGATGTTAGAGTTCATTTTGACATTAGAATGCCAACTAATGTAGAAGATGTGAAATTTTTAAAAAATCATGGTCTTTGCATTCATCATAGTAATACTTGATTCTGGCAGTTGATCAAAATTAACATCACAAATAATAGGGCAAAATAATTTGCTGCCTGATGTGTTGCACTGAGGAGGACACAGCGTTGCTTCTGTGTACGTACATTCCTTCCAAAAATGTATGACTTGAATAGAATCATGATGAAACATCAGATAAACTGAAATGGAAGGACATTCTGCAAAATATTTGGCCTGTACTTTTCAAAAATGTCAAGGTCATGGAATAAAAAGGCTGAGAAACTGTTCCAGATTAAAAGAGACATGGCAACTAAATGCAATGTGGCATTTCAGAAACAGGAAAAATAACTATAAGGGATATTAGGACAATTAGCAGAATTGGATATAGATTATAAAGTAGTAGTATTTTTATCTCTTAAATATAATTTTTATAATTATTCTGTGGCTATGTAAGAAAATGTCTTTGTTCTCAGGAACTATACTCAAGTTTTTGGAGATTAAGAAGTATGATTTCAGCAATTTACCTTAAAGTAGTTAAAATTTTTAATTATTTTTAATAATATGTTCTTTTCTATGCACATAGTGAACATGAGAGCAAATGGTGAAGTAAAAGGGCAAAATGTTAATTTAACAGTTGGCGAATCAGTAAAGAGTATATGGGAGTTTATTGTAATGTTCTTGCAACTTTTTCACAAGTTTGAAACAGTATCAAAATAAAAAGTTATAAACAATATTGACTGTTAAGTACAAATTTTAATCATTTATATCTTTTATTATAAATAACACTTGTGAAAATGCTTTAAATAATAATGTTCAGATTTTTTGTTCCCAGCTTTTGATGGCACTGCTGTTTTGTTTGGTTTGTTTTCCTAATGTTCAAATTTTGTTCTAAGTATATTGTTGCTCTTCCTGCTTTAGTTATAGCATGAATTGTCAAAAGGTTTGAGTTTGAGCATCTTAGGATCAAGAATCATTTCTTATTGGTTTTGTCCCTGTATTGCCAAATATTACTCCTCATATACTATTCATTTTCCCAAGTTTTTTGTTGTATTTTTTCACCACTTACAGAGAAAACCTCTAGTGTTGGAAGGCATCGACTTGGGAACATGTACAAGCAAATGGACCGTGGATTACCTGAGCCAAGTTGGAGGGAAAAAAGAAGTAAAGATTCATGTTGCTACAGTTGCCCAGATGGACTTCATTAGTAAGAACTTTGTATATAGGTATTTTCTTCTGAGGCTTACTCTGGGATTACAAATAACTTTTAAACCTTTAAAATATTTTGTATTATTATAAAAAGACCATACTGCATATCATCTTTTGGTTAGTTTGATATAGTCATGGGATAGCTTACCAATTTTTAAATTCTAAATTTACATAATTATATAAAGACATTTTCAAAGATCATTTTTTAAATAGGATATGCCTGATATGTTCTGGAGCTATGAAAGGAACCAGATTTCTATAACATGAGTTAGATTAACCCCCAAGTTGGGTCTGCTATATTCATTCAGTACTTCATCAATTAATTGATCCTACCTCATTAGTAATTGTTATCTGGAGTAATGAATTCTGACATTTCCCTTAATAACCTAGCTTAATTTTAATCCCCTTATTTTTAAAAGATTTTCTAATTCTTAATTGTTAAGAAAGCATAAGCACATGTTTTCTTTTTTCTGCTCCCTCGAGAAATATAGGACAGGTAGTCGCTATGTTTGGTATAGGTTTTCATCAACTTGGAAAACTTAAAAAAATCATAATTTTCTTTTTTGACAAAATAACCTTAAATACTTTTAATTTCCTTTGTGGTTGTCATTTTGTGCTTGAGATGTCTTAAAAGTAAGGAAGATAGTTAAAAGCTGCTGAGTGTCTAAACATCAATGTTTTAAATGCTATAATCTTATAGATTTAATATGCTATTTATTCCCATAGGTTTCATTAAAAATGTTTAAAAGAACACAAATTTTTGTATTCTGAGCACATGCAGTTTCCAGCAAATTCAGTCTGTTTAAAAACCATGTAGTTCACAAAAGACTGATTTTTAAAGAAAGGTGGCTCTCACTGTTCCTTCCAGAGTTTAGAGATGAGTTCAACAGAGCTTCTAATGTCCAAAGCCATCCCTTTCTCATTAGAGATTTCCAAGCTCATATAGCAGCTTGCCAAAGCATTTCTTAGTTTTTGATCCTTTGAATATTCACCATTATAGTTTTGGTTTTTAATGGGCCGTGAATTGAATTTAATTGCCATAAGTTTTCCTAAGCGTAAGAACTTTTCATTTTTTATTAAATCAGAAAAGTGGAAGAAAGTGCTGGAATGATGAACATTTTTAAGCCAGCAATTAATGATGTTTATTTTCCAGAGAGTCCAAAACCATAACAAATGGGTATTGAAACTTCATCTTGAATTGCTTTGATGTTTTGTCATGTTCCATAAACTTTTCAAAACTTGTTTTGAAGCACATACGTTATGTAATAGTTCCTATCCCAGCTTTCTCCAAGCCTTTTACTAGAGCTATTAACGAGTTGCAAGATTATTTTCTTAGTGCAAGAAAAAAATAGATTTAGTCATTTTTGGCAGTTACCAACCAGGGAGTAGGAAAGAAGGGAGGCATCTAGGTCAAAGGGACTCTAGAAAGTAAGAAATCCTACACACATATATCATTGTTATCACTTCAGTTTAAGGTTGCATTTCTGCTTATTAAATATTTGAAAAGCAATGCATTTCCAAGTCTTAGCTTTTACTTCTTCTTGATGGCTCTCATTTTCCTTCTAGAATCAGGGTACTGTTAAGGGAGTCTTGTGTGGGAAAAGAATATTGTTGGTATTCTTCTGGTCATAGATTTTTTTTTTTTAATTTATTATTATTGTTTTTTAATGTTTTATTTATTTCTAGGAGACAGAGAGAGAGACAGCGTGAGCAGGGGAGGGTCAGAGAGAGAGGGAGTCACAGACTGAAACAGGCTTCAGGCTCTGAGCTGGCAGTCAGCACAGAGCCAGACGCGGGGCTCGAACCCACGAACCCCGAGATCATGACCTAAGCGAAAGTCGGACGCTTAACCGACTAAGCCACCCAGGCGCCCCTCTTCTGGTCATAGATTTAAAAAAATAAATAAGTATGATTCTTACATAAGCATTACTTAACTGCTTCTGTCTGTCACATCATCTAATTCCTGTCATCATCCTGCTTTTACTCACACTTTTATCAATCCTGATCTTGATTTTGCAAAGCAGCCTTTGCAAATGGAGAATGGGACAGTGAAGATTTTTTTTTCTTTTTTTAAATGTTGGTAACTACTTTCATGCTGCTAAAGGGCACATTATCATTGTTGTTAACCCTACCATCTGTCCTTTTCTGAGCACTTACTATATATCAGGTGCTGTGCCATGCATCCTAGATTATGTTAGTCATTTAATTTGGGAACTGTCTGTGAGGTAGTTTTTGTTGTTGTTTATACAGTTGAGAAAATGGAGGCTTAAAAACATTAAGTAACTTACCCAAGATCATATACCTTGAAATAATGGAACCAAATCTATACCCAAATTTGCCTGACTCCTCAGAGCCCATGATCCTAACCCCTCTTTGATACTTTTCCCCTTACTGGTCTGTCTGCTAGTCCAGACAAATGGAATTTAAATAGCAGATGTCCTTCTTTTTGAAACATGCATAGGATAGATAAAACCTCCAGGCCAAGGAACTTCTTAATTCATACCTCATTTCCCTGTCTCTCAGCTTTGCTTCCATAGAAGCTCTGACAGGCACCACTACCTGAGGAAAAAGATTGCCGAAGCACCCAAGTTCTGCTTCTCTGCATTGCCTTGTTCTTGTGCAGGTCTTAAAACACCTCTGAGTTTTCTCTAGTAAAAAGATAAGCTTGGGCTACTCTGCCAGTTACCGGAGTAGCTCTGGACCAGAGAGGCTTCCAGATTTTCCCCAAACTCTTCAAAGTGCTTTGGTAGGAATGAAGGGTATATGATGAGGTTAGAAATGGAAAACATTGCATATGAGGATGCCAAGTAAATTTGTTGATATAATTAGTCAGAAACTGTAGTAGGAAATTGGTCTGAGCAGATGGCAGACCCCTTTCTTCTCTCTTGGCAGTGCTCACTCTTGTGAGCACTCTCGTCAGCAATGTCCTCAAGTTCAGATTGACATTCATACCCACAGGAACCACTAGTTCATAATCTGGCATCAGATTCACTTAGCTTTACAAAAGGATAAAAGGCAGGAAACCACATTCTAGCAGTATAAGTATCAGTGGGAGGCTTTATACCAACCCAGGAGCCATTTCTTGGCTTGCCAAGTGACAGCTTAGTTGTTAGGGAGCAGAAAGATATAGGTGGGTACCGAAACACCTTAGCTTAGTCAAGCCACATAGTCCACAGGAACCAGTGACATGAAATGGCCCATGAATTTAGCTTCTAGTTCCCTCCAAGGGACAAATTCAGTTATGAGAGTTAACACTGCATACAGGGAAGCCAAATCTTCTGCTTCTTAACAAAAATTTACAGTCCACTCATCAGCCTTTTAGTTCAGACATAGTTCATCAATCAAGGGTCATTTTTACAATAAACAATGTTACCTGATATCACAGCTGACATTCCATGTTTATCTTAATCTCGTAGGTTTTCATGGAAACATTGCTAGGAGAAGGTAAGCCCAAGGTCATCTTCCTATAGAGAAGGAGAAGGGGTTTTGGGTAACCCTTTCTCCCTACCTCCTCAGTACACATTTCAAGTGGAAAGATACTAGGTAAGAATGAAAGGATTACAACTCTTAATCAGATGTTTGGAGGTTGGAGTACAGTGGAGGAGGGTAGTAGAGGCTTTTGACCCAGATGCTTTTGAGGACTTCATTGTCTTGATGTTACTGTTGTCATCTTCATGTAGGGGTCAGTACTTTTGATTCTAGAATGTTGATGGGATAGGATGGGGCCCAGAGAAATGGTTGCCTTCCAGGCTTAAGAGTAAGAAGGAAGGAAGCAAACTGTTTCTGTGATGTTCATCCCTGTTTATAAGGATGTAAGGAGATAGCTATTTGAACAGAACCATTAAAGAAGAATAAAATTTAGTCACTTCACTGAATTCTTGAGGTATTCCTCAGGAGCCTTAAAACGACAGAGTGGTGATGGGGCACCTGAGTGGCTCATTTGGTTGAGTGTTGGACTTTGGCTCACATCATGATCTCATGGTTCGTGGGTTCGAGCCTTGTGTCAGGCTATGTGCTGACACCTGGGAACCTGGAGCCTGCTTCAGATTCTGTGTCCCACTCTTTATCTGCCTCTGCTTACTTTCTCTCTCTCTCTGTGTGTCTCTCTGTCTCTCTCAAAAATAAATAAACATGAAAAAAAAATTTCAAATGACAGAATGGTGAAGGAGATTGAGAGCAGTGTTATGGGGCTCTGTTTCTGTGGTAGTGCTGAAAGGCAGGAAGATCAGTGAGAGAGAGAAGGACTTGATCTTCACTGGACCGTTTGCTTACTGTCTCTTCCAAAGTAGCACTAGTAGTTTGTCCCATTTGTCAGTCACAAGACTTGTTTTGCCATGACACTTAAAAATAAATAGCAAATTTGAAAGTTTGTATACTTCTGGAGGTAACCAGATACCACAGAAAAATTATGGATACTGTAAAACAGAAGATCATACAACTCCAACAAGCCTATATATATATACCCATAGGGTATTACTAGTTGATTTATTATTAAGTCTAAGAGTACTTTTGTGTTTATTTCAGAACTTTACCTTTTGATAAGTTGGTTCAGAGGGCAGCTGAAGAAAAGCATGAAGAATTCTTTATTTCAGAGGTAACTGCTTTGAATGTTGTTTTCTTTAGAAAGCATTAATATCTATATACTAACTGGATTTTCTTGCATAAGAACATTAGATATACAAGAGTTGTAGTCTTCTCTGATAGCTATTTTTAAGGTTTGGTTGTATATACCATAGATCTAGATTTGCTATTTATTAGATCTCAAACCTTGGCCATGTTATTTTTCTGTGCCTCAGTATACTCATCTATAAAATAGGAACAATAATAGTACCTATTTGATTTGAAGTTTTTGTGACTGTTAAAAATCAATGACTGACATGTAGAAACTCCTCACTAAATGTTAGCTATCAATAATACTTTCTTTGAAAATGCTTTGGTCTGGGGGTGCCTAGGTGGCTCAGTCAGTTAAGTGTCTGACTTCAGCTCAGGTTAAGATCTCACATGTGGGGAATAAGCTTAGGAATTCCCTGGGCTTGCACCAATGGGTTAACAAGGCATAAAGAATTAGAAAGCCATAAGATGCTCACACCCAAGTTTGGATAAACAAGATTAGGTAAATAGGTATAGAGAGGGCAGGGCAAAGGCCCCCACGTAAGACAGAGATATAGGAAAGCAAGATTAGGTATTCAAGGCGGAAACACTCCCCAATTTAGTACTATAGCGGAAAGTTGCTTTCACAGGAAGGAAGGACCAAATTAGGTGAACACGTAATTAGGGCTATAGACCCAGTGAAGTTACTCAGAGTGGAACTAATTAGCAAAAGAAAGGTGCCTTGTTGACCCTGGGGTAGCATGCTGTGTCTGTCTTATCCCCTTAGGCTAGCTAAGATAAACTGACTGGGAACCTCCTATCTGCTATTAACAACCATCTGCCTGGCATCAGGATTTTGTTTTATGTTGACCCAAACCCCTAACACTATATATCTTCAAAACCCTCTTTCCCTCATGCCCATGAGTTAATGTTCACAGATTCATTGTCTTTTTGCACGTCCATCACGCTTGTAAGCCTTCTGATCCTAATAATTTCTTGCTGGACAAGAAAGAACTTCAGACCTGGAGTGTACAACATGATTTGTGAGCTCAAGCCCCATGTCAGGCCCCACTCTGCTCCATGCAAGGGATTCTCTTTCTGCCCCTCACCCACTCACACTCTCTCAAAATAAATAAACTAAAAAAATTAAAAAACTTTAAGAAAATGCTTTGGTCTGTAAAGTTCAAATGCTAAAAGAGAACTTTATTTTCATATCTTATTGACTGTTAGACTATTTCTATATTATTGTTAATCATCATCACTGTGATTTGTTGTATTTTCTGTAACATTTGTTCAGGATTAAATGCAGAAGAATTCTACTTATTTACATTATAATCCAGTTTTAAATAATTCAATTTAAATATCTTGAGATAAGGCATTGAGGCTTATATAGAAATACATTTTTAAAAAATTCACTGTTATCTCAAAAGCACATTTTAAAAATAAAGTGCTTGTTAAGTTTTGAATAAAGCTGTTGTCTGCATTTGAGCCAGCTAGGCCGGTGGCCAGTTTGGTTGTGACAGGTGCTGCATGTTCACAGTTGGTTCAGCAGGTAGTGGTTGCCCTAGATTATCACCAGGATCCCTCCACACTCTGCAGGTCTGTGATTCTATGGTATGATTAGATTGTCTACTAACACTGAATCCATTAGCTGTACTCAATAACAGTGTATATTCATCTTATTTACATACTTTCCATAATTTTTAGACATAAGTCTATAATTTTTATATGTAAGATGAATATAGACTGTCTTCCAGGAAGCAGGTGCTAAGACGGACTTAGGAGTGCAAAAAGGTTTATTGGAGAGTAATACCTCTGAAAGGAAAGGGAGGGGGGGTTTGGGTGGGGGAAGCCATCAGACAGCAACATAGATCTGCCAAGCATCTCTGCCAGCTCAAGGTAGAACTCCTCAGCAAAGACTGCCTGTTAGAGGAGTCCTGTGTGGGTGGCAGTATCTAGGCCTTTCACCATCTTGCTCAGTTGGTGATTGGGGCTACCCCAACAAGAGCGTGACCTTGAAAGGCTAAGATGGACCTGAAAGAATTAACAGCTGGCTGCTGTTAATCACACTCTTATCAACTTGCGATAAGCTCTTTCTTGAAGGGGTTCTGAACAGTGCACCTCTGGGTCTGCCACCTGAATTTATTTTTTTCAATCCTGAAATACTGGAACTGGGAGAAAACTTAGAATTTTGAAAATCATATTTTGAAACCTATTTGCCCAGTAAGAAATAGAAGTTATATGAGACTAGTTAAAAATATAAAAACACTGGATCTGAGAGTTGAGTTAAATTTTTGGTCCTAGATTTATAATATGTTGTTAGGATAAATAACAGATTTTGAATTTTGTGTTATGATGGTCAGGTGTAGGTATAAAAGAAGCATAATTCCTGAGTTGGATTGCCCCTGTGCTTGACCCAGTATCTCAGTTCTTCAGTTTTTAGAAGAAATGTAAACAACAGTAGTGTTTTATAATTCAAACACTTCTACTCTAGCTACTTAGTTTTTTTTTTTTTTTTTGAGGGCATTAAAAGGAACTTATTTTTTTTTGACTTTTTTTTTTTTACAAATAGTTTATTGTTAGCTACTTAGTTTTTTAAAGTATCAACATAAATTTACTACTCTGAAGTGACATATTTCTTTTTTTTTTAAATTTTTTTAAACGTTTTTATTTTTATTTCTGAGAGAAAGAGACACAGTATGAGCAGGAGAGGGCCAGAGAGAGAAGGAGATACAGAATCTGAAGCAGGCTCCAGGCTCTGAAATAGCTGTCAGCATAGAGTCTGATGTGGGGCTTCAACCCATGAACTGTGAGATCATGACCTGAACCGAAGTCGGACACTTAACTGACTGGGCCACCCAGGTGCCCCAGAAATGACATATTTCTTTTTTTTTTTTTTTTATGTTTTTTATTTATTTCTAGGAAAGAGAGAGAGAGACAGCATGAGCAGGGGAGGGTCAGAGAGGGAGGGAGTCACAGAATCCAAAACAGGCTCCAGGCTCCGAGCTGGCAGTCAGCACAGAGCCCGACGCGGGGCTCGAACCCACGAACCTCAAGATCGTGACCCAAGTGAAAGTCGGACGCTTAACCAACTAAG
Source organism: Hyaena hyaena (assembly GCF_003009895.1). NCBI lineage: Eukaryota > Metazoa > Chordata > Mammalia > Carnivora > Hyaenidae > Hyaena > Hyaena hyaena. Next base: position 24,626 of record NW_024081645.1, read on the forward strand.
CCACCCAGGCGCCCCAGAAGTGACATATTTCTAATTCATACATGAGTTGACTCTAAAGGATTTGGCTTGAGAAATTCATATGATTAGTTATAGGCTTAGCTTGATAAAATACACTGTTCTAGGATTTTTAAATATTTTTTACTGAAAATATAAATTATTGTATTTATCTTCTATTCTACATTTGCATTATATGAAGAAGTTTGTTGTTAGCCTCCAGAATACCTTGAGATCATGTGTGTTATACAAATGAGAATTCTTTTAAGTCTTATAATACTGTTAAGAGTCTAAATAATTTAGAGCATAAAGTCTAAACTAAGCATATAGGGACGCCTGGGTGGCTAACTCAGTTAAGCTTCCAGTTTCGGCTCAGGTCATGATCTTGCAGTCTGTGAGTTTGAGCCCCACATGGGTCTCTGCACTGACAGCTCAGAGCCTGGGGCCTCCTTCCGATTCTGTGTCTCCCTTTCTGTCTGCCCCTCTCCTGCTTGCACTGTCTCTCTCTCTCTCTCTCAAAAATAAATAAACATTAAAAAATAAATTAAGCACTGTGTTTTAGATACAGTAGGTTATGTGTTGCCTTTCAAACACGTTTATTTCATGTAACGTTTTGTGGATCTAGTCCTTACAAGCAGCCTATAAAGCTATTTCTTCATACAGCCACCAGAGAGCATTAGTAGAAAGGGTAAGAAAACAACTGTTTTGAAAACAACTTAACTGGGTTAGATTTTAAGACTCATTTCCTTCTGTCTTCACTTTCTAATATTTTTAAGTGAATATTTATATTATTTTTCTTCGGGATATTTAAGGATGAGAAGTACTACTTACGGTCACTTGGAGAAGATCCTAGAAAGGTAAGAATTCTAAATGTAAAACAAATGCTTAAAACCCAAATGGATGTATATATTTTAATTGGCACTGTAGTTTTAACCTTATTGCCTGACACATGACTTGTTTCATCTTTTTCTGTTCTTTTCTCAATGATTTGTGCCCTTGAATAAGAGGTAAAATTATTAAAAGTTGGTTACTTAGTTCTTAAGCAGTACCACAGTATCTTAGTGTTTAAAGTCATCTACTCTAATCTCTATACAATTAAGAAATCCTTTCTATATTTTATTGATGGCCATTCAGCTAATAAAATATAATCTAAAATACAAACATTCTGAATAAGCTTACATTCTTACATAAGCTTTGATATGTATTCAGAGTCAAATTAATATGGCTGCAGTGTTAAAGAATGGCCCCTGAAATGATCAAGTAAGGGGCGCGTCAGTGGCTCAGTCAGTTAAACATCCAACTTAAGCTCAGGTCATGGTCTCACAGTTCATGGGTTCGAGCCCCACGTCTGGCTCTGTGCTGATAGCTTGGGAGCCTGGAACCTGCTTCAGATCCTGTGTCTCCCTCTCTCTCTGCCCCTCCCCTGTTCATGCTCATGCTGTGTCTGTCTCTCAAAAATAAACATTGAAAAAACGAAAAAATTAAATTATCAAGTAAGATTCCAGTTTTTCCTTTTATTTCTCCATTTAATTCTTTACCTTCTTTTGGTTTCCTCCTTTAGTAAAGCCCACAGGTTTTACGTAGTTGATAATGTTCAAATTGTTGACTCGTAGATTTTAAATACTTAATATTGGAGTAGTTGGCAACTATATTATTGTTTAAATAGAAAGAACCTCTCTATTAATGAAGCATATTAAGCTTAACAGTCCTGATATTGTTGAATTTGCAGTCTTGTTACGTAGTCTGTTATTCCTTCATTTGAAAGATCATGTGTTGGCTGTGATCACCTATTAGTATTTTAAAGCAATGAACAGAGTTTTGCCCCATTCATCCTTAATATCTTGGGCTCTGATGGTAGCCTGAGGTAAAACAAGCATTACACCAATATTGCATCTATTTTTAAAATTCTTACCATGTTTCTTTCAATGCAGGATGTTGCAGATATCAGAAAGCAGTTTCCTTTACTGGAAGGAGATATTAAGTTTCCAAAATATTTCAAAGAGGAGCAGTTCTTTTCCAGTGTCTTTCGAATTAGTTCACCAGGATTACAACTTTGGACCCACTATGATGTATGCTACGTAAATGAGAAATCTGATACTACAGTAAATCTTTCACATTTATAGATACAACATTTACAGTTTGAACTTTCTGCAGACTACCCTAAAGATCTTGGAGATAAAATTTGCTGAAACATGAGCTTTGAAAACAGGTGCTCTGCAAATTGGCAATATGGGAGTAAATTATTTAGCTAATGCTAAAGCCTAGTTTCTCACATTTACATTTCTCTGTGGTTTGACTTGTTATTGTGTGTGTGTGTGTGTGTGTGTGTGTGTGTGTTTTATGCAGTGTTTTTTTTTTATATGTGAAAAATGGCCACCAGATGAGGGGTGAAAGTTGTACAAGTGGCAAAACCATAAGGTTAAGATATAAGGATGTGGAGATGGGGAAGAACTATTATTCAAGAGAAAGGCAGAAGTTTGTGGGGAGCCATTTTCAGTTTTAAGAATTTGGAGATATCTAAAGGTCTTAGATTATGAGAATGTGAAATGTCCACTGTATTGGTTGAGCAGCAAGATGTGTAGAATATTGTCCCTGATCATCCCATGGTATAATTTTACTTGCTTAAATATACACATATAAATATTTTAAACATATTAATCCTAACATTAAAAGTGTAGGAATGTGTATGGTTCAGTGTTGGGTGGAGAAATTTAGGAAACTAAAGTAATACCTAATAGGTTTATAAAGATAAAATAATTTTGGGGGCACCTGGGTGGCTCAGTCACTTAAGTGTCTGACTCCTGGTTTCGGCTCAGGGCATGATCTCATGGTTCATGGGTTCTGGCCCCATGTTGAGCTCTGCGCTGCTACCGCGGAGTCTGCTTGGGATTCTCTCTCTGCTCTCTGCCCCTCCCCCTGCTCTCACTCATGTGTCCACTTTCTGTCTCTCTTAGAATGAATAAACTTTAAAACTTGAAAAAGATAATAAAGAAAATAATTTTTTAAAAAGTTTTAAATCAACCTATATTGTTTTATAAATGTGTTATAATTCCGCTGAGGATCTCTTGGGAGAATTATAACATAATAACTCTAAATGACATAAACACATTCTTAACATTTTTTAAAGGCTTTACATAAATGATATAGTGAGAAAATGATATGGTAACTCAAATATGTTTTTAATTGTATTATGTGACTATTTAAAATTTTAAATTTAGTATCACTTTTATCTGGATTTGTAATGAAATTCTATAAAGCTTTTCTTAAAAATAAGTCAAAGGAGTGCATGTTATATAGTTAAGGTTTACATAAGAAAACAGTTAGTGAAAGGAGAAATGCTTAGGTGGAAGCAATATGTAAATAATTATGAATATACCTTGCTTAGTTTATATTTTAATTCCTTGGATGCAAATTATGTAGCTCTTCCTTTTAACATTTTCCATAATGTGTACCAGCAAGTATACCCTTGCATATGCAGAAATAATCAAGATTAATTATTGTTTATGTATATATATAATATGTACATATTATATATGTACTCATTAATGTACTCCATTAATGTACTCCTAATGTACTCCATTAATGAGTACATAAAGAACATTTCCAAGATATAGTCCTGCAGAAATAACTTGGGAATCAGGATGCCTGTGACTAAATTATAGTTGGCTAGATATTAAGAGTTTAGCAGTGGTTGATGACAGCAAAACCTTGTGTTTTCCCAGTACCTAATTTTTCTAAGTGCTTTCAATCTGTTGTCTAATGTTCACTGTATAGTATCCCTTGACAGATGAGTAAAATAAGAACTAACCAAGGGGAGCCTCATATAGATGTAACTACCCTCTCTGTCAGAATGGTGGGGCAAGGGCAAATAGTCCTCAGATTTCATAATGGTTTCCCAGTCCTTACCATTTTAAGGCACTGATGCTGGGATACCTTTAATAAAGGCACAGTTGTATTTAGAATACAAATGTTTTCATTGTTAGACTATTACTGTAAGAGTTTTAGATAATGTAAGGATAATTCTTTACTAAAGAATAGGATTTACATTTAACTGTTTGGAATACCACTGGTTCTATTTATTTGAATTTTAGATATTGCTTATCCATAAGTTCTTATTGGCCTTCAGGTAATGGATAACTTCTTGATACAAGTGACAGGAAAGAAGCGTGTTGTACTCTTCAGTCCTCGAGATGCTCAGTATCTATATTTATCAGGTACTTTTTTTTTTTAAGTTTATATTTCTAAAGTCTGGTGTATTCAGTTACTCTTTTTAAGAAATCTATTTTCATAGAAAAACATCTTAGGGCTTCTTCCTATTTATGATGTATTTGTATTCTCCACATATATATGTTTTCCACATAAATATTATGATGTGTTTGTGTTCTCCACGTGTATATAGGTAATAATAGGCTGTATGAACAATGACATTTTCAAATTTTCTTAATTATATTACATGGATGTCCGTGATCATAAAGGATGGGTCACTGAAAACTGGCTTAGTTTCAGAATAGTAATTGTTCTCACAGTGTGGATAAAATAAATAGTTGTACAGAAAAGAATAAATTTTCAAGTTTATATTTGTGATTACCTTTTAAGAAATGCTAACTTTGCTTAATCTATATTATCCTTTTTTGGAACTTTTCAGGTACTAAATCAGAAGTACTGAATATAGATAATCCTGACTTAGCTAAATATCCGCTGTTTTCCCAGGCTAGAAGGTATGAATGTTCCCTTAAAGCTGGAGATGTATTATTCATTCCCGGTAAGATTTCTAGACCTCACTAATTTGCTGTTTATAAACTCTGTACTCTGTCACTCATCCATTGTATGACTTTTTTAGATAGAAGTATATTTATTATATGTTCTGTCATATACAAGTTGATTTTTATACAGAATTGTGTATGTGTAAAGTATGCTTAAGCAAATTCTTATAAAATTAATAATCTTGTTTTTCAAAGGTAACCTATAAATATATTATTAATTACTATAATACTCTTAATTATTTTATTTAATGACATCAAGCAATAGACTTTATATCTGGGAAAAGATTATACCTGTTTGTTCTTTTTTTAATAATTTCATTTCTAAAATATTTACATAATTTAGAACTATGTTACTTATTTACCAAGAAATGGTAAATATATTTCAAAGCCAAAACAGATTAGAAATTTTATTAAATAGCAAATTATTATAATCTCAGCACCTGTGATGTTTTCTGTGTACATTATTTTCTAAGGTCTGAATTAGTGTCACTTAATTTATTTGTACAATAAATAGGCATTATTTGTTATTAGTGATATAATTAACATCTGTAATTATTCAAAAGTGAATACTTGAAGATTAAAAAAACATAATTAAGATTAAAAGAGTTCATTAACAAATTCTGTTTATATAGTATTATATCCCATATTTAATATATTTTTTTAATGATTAATACCTCTTTTCAGTGACAGAATTAAGTAAAAAAGTGTTAGTAAAAATATGACGAGGGGCACCTGGATGGCTTAGTTGGTTAAGCATCCAACTTCAGCTCAGGCCATAATCTCATGCTCCTGAGTTTCAGCCCCACATCTGGCTCTGTGTTGACAGCTCAGAGCCTGGAGCCTGCTTTGGATTTTGTATCTCCTATCTCTGCCCCTCCCCTGCTCATATTCATTCTTTCTTTCTCGCTCGCTCGCTCGCTCTCAAAAATAAATAAACATTAAAAAAATTTTTTTTAATATAATGATTTCTGGAGCTACATTATACATTGCTTGAGGATAAGGAACCATGTTATGGTCATCTTTGTATTCTCTAAGGGGCCTGATACAGTGTCTTTAACATACTACTGATTTGATACATTGACTTCTTATTCTTTTGTCCTCTGTAAACAACCAGCCCTCTAGTCTTTAAATCTATTGCCATTATTTAAATCTTGGGGTTTTATATCTTTAGAGAATGGTTAGGAGCTATGCAGTTTTCCCTTATTCTATACACAACTTAAAAAAAAAGCCAGAAATACTGAACATTTGCATTTATTTTGAAATAAAAGCAAAAACCCCATCTTTGCATTCAAATTTAACAGAATGGTTAGCTTTTTTTCTGTTATACTGAATAAGGAAAAAAGAGTCTTAAAGAAAGAATAATTAAGATTAAATCCATGTTTGAAACTAGTTTTGCAAATCAAAATATTTTAAGCTTTTGTTTTTCCTAGAGCACTCTTAGAATGAGTTTGTTTCTAAAATTTAGCATCTTGTAAATCTTACTTTCTCCCATTCACAAGATTAAACATTTTTTGATGTGACTAGTATCTCATCTTTGTTATATTGTGTTGCTTTCATATTCCTATAGTGCCTGTAAGTTTGAAAACATTTAGACTCAATGGAAAACAAAGAAATGTTCTAGAGGAAGTGAAATATTAATTAGCTATATCATTTGATAAAGTTTATTCATCCTCTCCACCACCAAAATATTTGCTTTAGTTTTATATACTTTCTATAAAGGAGCTGAAAGAAATATAAGAAAATTATAACTACATTAGAAATATGATACTAAGGAGGCTATAATGAATGCAAATTTAAGCAAGTTAGAAAACCAAATGCAGCTTGAATAGGAAGTCTTTGAGAACAAAAGTACTGTGCTGAGGCAGAAAAGGTCAAAGATACTCCTCAAATAATTGAAATGTTCTGTGTGCAAAAAATAAACACTTTTGATGTGGTTGTAGGACTCAGGAAGTGTAAATAAGTAACACAAAACATAGCCCCAAATTACAGAACTACAAAACAAATACAACTTTATTATGTCTTTCAAGCTAAAAGGGAAAATTGCTATTTCCAAAGGTTTTAAACGTAGGGTTGTGTTATTGACACTTTAAATTGGTTGGCAGTTCATAAAAGTTAAAATGATTCTGTTAAAAGCTGGGAGTGTGCTAACGAAGGGATCTAGTTACAAGAATTTCTTACATTGGCTATATGCAATTTGTGATATTTCCCTGACATTTTGGTTTTCTTAATTTTTTTTACTCTGGGTTTTATTTTTAACTTTTTTTTTTTTAACTTTCTCTAGCTTTATGGTTCCATAACGTAATCTCTGAAGAGTTTGGAGTGGGAGTGAATGTTTTTTGGAAGCACCTTCCATCTGAGTGCTATGATAAAACAGATACCTATGGAAACAAAGACCCTACAGCAGCATCAAGAGCTGCACAAATTCTGGACAGAGCTTTAAAAACGCTCTCTGAATTACCAGAGGAATACAGGGACTTCTATGCACGGCGAATGGTCTTACACATTCAAGATAAAGCCTATAGTAAAAACTTTGAGTAGATAATGACCTGAATGCAGTGAATATAAACTTTGAAATACAGTTCAGCTCAAATATTGAAAAGAATAACATATAAAATATTTTTTAAAGATTCATTCTTTGTTAAAATAGGAAAGATAAATCAATTTCAGATTTATAGATTAAATAAATATGAATTGGTATTTATATGGTTTCTATTTAATACAGATGGTTGAAAGAATGCAGTACTGGGTCAGACCACTCTAGCTTTCAGTTGCAGATAATAAAAAATCCAATTTGAAATGACTTAATAAAATAGGGGCACCTGGTTGCTCAATTGGTTAAGCAACTCAGGTCAGGATCTCAGTTTGTGGGGTTGAGCCCCGTATCGAGCTCCATGCTGACAGTGGGGAACCTGCTTGGAATTCTCTGTCCCTCTCTCTCTGTTCTTCTTGCCTGCCTGTGCACTCTCTCTTTCTCTCTCTCTCTGTTCTTCTCCCCTGCTTGTGCTCCCTCTCTCACAAAATAAACTTAAAAAAATAATAAAGTGACTTAATAAAATATACTGAATCATTATACACGTGGTCTACGATAGAATGGGCTTCACTATTTCTGATCCAATGATTCAGTGGTGTCACCAAAAACCTCTAGGGTTGTTTCTCCCATTTTCAAATGCAGCACTGGCATCATCTTAAGGCTGGCTACCCTCGTGGTCATGGGATGATTGCCAATAGCAGTTGGAGCCATGTGCTTCTTCATTTACATGCTGTGGAGGAGTCAGGCTGGAATCCAAGGGCCTTCTCTTAGTATGCAAAAGCTTTCCCAGGGTCTCATTGATCTAAAGTGGCTTAGACCTGTCTACTCCTGAGCCAGTCACTGGGAAATGGAAGGAGTAACCCTTAGACCAGTTGCATCTCCCAGAGCTTCTAAGTAGAATCCTCTTCCTCTGCATGAGCTAAACATGAGGACAGCATGGATAATTTTTAAAATTAGGATTCAGACTAGGAAAAAAAGATGAGCAGCCAGCGATGTCTTTCTCCTTTGAGCTTTTTAAAACATACAGATCTAGGCTCCAACTTTGTAGACTTTGATTCGGTATGTTTGGGGTTTGATATAGTATCTATATCTGGTAGACTTCATAGGTTGTTTTGATGTACAGTTAGGATTGACAACAACTGGATTAGATGGTAGTATTTGGATTATTAGTTTTGTGACTTGTCTAAAACGTTGTCTGATCCTGATTTTTTTCGGCACTCAGTAGGAGTCAGGGCTGCCCCTTTTTTTCACTTATTCAATGTCAGAAAATGTTCAAATCTGTTTTAATTTATACCTACAGCTAAATCTCAGCTCAATTAGTTTTCCCCACTAAATGCTTTTCCACCTCTTTTTAAAGAGAAAAATTCTTTTTTTAAGAACAAATACAGGAGACATCCCAATAATGTTGTCATTATCAAAGACAATGAGCCATTGTATGTGGATCTGTGTTATTCTTTGTAATTATATTGCAATTTCATTGAAAAAAGACCAGATATATTTACTGAACACAAATGTGTTCATCTAAAGCAATCTGAGTGCATCAAGTTGGTGCATTTTAATAATGGACAAAATAATTTTTTGTTAAAGTAATTTATCCATTCATATGCTGTGTTTGGAGTTGGATTAATTTCAGGTATAAAAAACAGATTACAATAAATAAGAATGGAAAAGTATATAAAAAATCATTCTGAACTTCCTAGGTGCCTTTGGGGAGAGAGATTGAAGTTACTCAGGTCAACAAAAGTAAAAAGACAGTCTGTAAGAAAAGCAGTTGTCACATTAGCCAGATTTAATTACTAGATTTGGTTACTTCTTAGATTAAGCAAAGAAATTCTTTAATGATTCCTTTTCCTTTGGGAAGAAAAAAAAGAGAAAACCTCTGTTAGTTTGAACAGTATTTATGGTCAGATTTTTAATAAACCTTCCTTGGTTTTGCCTCTTTTTAAAAAAACCAGAAAGAGAATCAGTGCAGAGTATATATCCAGAGTCATGTAGAAAACTTGGAAGTAAAACAAATTATAATCTTCCCAATGAATATTCATTTTAATCAGTTTGTTTATTTAGGAAGCACACTCCATGACCTTAGGCAAGTTAAATAACTTAATCTTTCTGAAGCTTATTTTCCTCATCTTTATACTTCCACTTTACAGGGTTGCTACAAAATTACAGAGATAATTCCAGGGCAGGGACAGTTGATGGCTGGTGCTAGCTTTTAGATTTGGGGTGGCTCTTGTGGCAGTATTAAATTATAATATCTATAAAACTAGAAGTGAACCCTTAGGGAAGTTTTAAAATTATTTCCTTGGTCATAATTTTTAATGTTAGAGTCTTGTTTACTTTGCATTTATCTTTTTTGTTGACCTGATTGAGACCAAATGAGATGTTTTCAATATATATATTAAACAGTATGTGTTAGCTGCAACTTCTCAGGAATTCCAAATCTTATAACTTTATTGCTGAACGGGATCTTAGAAATCATTTTATCAATCCATATTGCTTAAGTGATTGTCCAGGCATATACAGCTAGGTGATAGACACTGGAATTACATTTGTGGTAACCAGATCAGTAATTCTCCATGTTTTCTCCCTCAGGTGCAGCTCAGCTCTTTTGTTATTCTTTGACTACAGTTTGGGGGCTTGACCTGATACACAAAGAAATTTTTTTTCCTCTGTCAGCAAAACTTGTCACTGTACCACTCATTGTACCACACAGATAAGGTATACAAAGCAAGACTAACAAATAAGTAAACAACAGAGTGTAATAGAAAATGGAATACTTTGCAGTCAAACAATGAGACAGAGGTATTGTAGTACCAGCAAGAATTTTTTCCAATTAAATGAGAAAAAGGTTAGAAACTATGGATATAGTTAGTATATTGCCATTTGTGTAAAATAAAGGCTTGCTGTAAGTAAACATTTATTTGTATATGAATAGATGCATATATGCTAGGATATATCACAAGAAACCAGTGATAGTGATTGCCTTTGGAAAGAAGTTAGACAAGTTAGATGGGCAGACTGGAATATGTAGTTGTGTATTATTTTTTGTTTCTTTTGGCCCCTCTCATTCTTTCAAAACAACTCTTTTAAATACATGTGTTAGACTGTATTAGTTTATCATGAACACTAACAGTGTTTGTCTTGGCACATAGTTACATTGGAATTCTATTATTCAGTAACTGATTTAATAATTGTCACTCATAGTTTTTAAAAGGGAAATAAAGTCAACAAGGCTTCTTTTGTTCTTTCCACCCTTTTGAAGAGCAGCTAAGGAAACATTTGGAAAGAACCTTGGTAAGGAGGCTTTTCTCTCACCTATCTGAAGTTGCCAACACACATTTAAGCTGAACTGAGATGTTGATGAAAAGCAAAATGCAGGAAGCTGGAGTGAGGTGTGCGTGGGGGTGGAGCCATGCTGCTGGGACTCCTTCCTCCAGTGCTAAGATAAGATGTGGTGAGGAGCTGCTGCTGACCAGCAGTCACTCACACATCCCTGCTGTTACCGTAGTCTTGCTGCAAGCACACAGGCTATGTGTTGGGGTTTTAAATACACCTAGGTTGTATTCTATTTCTAAAAGCTCCATTAAATGGGATACTAAAATGACTATCCTAAGTGACTGTCTGTCTTTACCACTAAGAGCTACTAGACCAATCTGAATTTACAGATGAGGTCTATCTGTGTGTCGATCTTACCCTCCAAAGCCCTTAAATGAAGTATAACAGAATAGCTCTTAAGAATACTACCTTTTGTTTCATATTTTCACTTTTAAGCCTTAGTCTATTACATATTTCCATACTCAAATGCTTGAGACTGTTTTGTCTGTGCCTAGATCTTTCTTGCCTTGGGCGGGTGCTTAGATATCATCACATGAATAAATGAAAAGCAGACCACACTGTATTTTAACTAAGACTCTTAAGGAGAGCAAAAGAAATACAGATACCTGAAATGATTAGCACATGAAAGGAAAAACCTACTTATTTTTGAGAGATATTTTCCCCCAAGAAATTCAGCAAAAGAAATGGAAATAAAGCAAATTTTTGTGGGGCAACTTAAAGGAGAGAAGAAATGTATTTTTACAGGAAAGGCTCAAAGTGGCTCATATGAAAAGACATAGAAGGTTAATGAAAACATATACAAACCTAAACTGGCAAAGTGAAGAGAAATCACTTCCTTCCAAGTAACAATCTAACATTTTCACAAATCTAGTAATATAAAGCACATCCAAACAGACTTCTCCGGATTAAATTTAATACAACTGTACATTCATGCTGTGGCGGTAACAACTTTCACATTATCTGTATGACTTCTCAGTTGATTCTCATGACACAAACACAAAGGCACAATCCAAAGGGATACACTAACGTTTACAATAGTTTTAAACAAATGCAGAGAAGGAACAAATTGGAAGTCATAAATATTTGAATATGGATCAACTGGAATATAGTTTCATTCAAGAAAATATTTCTACTTTCAACACTCTCCTGTTGTAGCGGCAGTTCCAGGGAACACATAACAATTATCATTAAGCAGTCATAGGACTAGACAACTAAAGAACCCAGATTTTTTAGATGAATCCTTCTGCTAAAAGTCCCACTTCTCCATTCTAGCTAATCCTGTGAAATAAGTGCCTTTCCTTCCCCCCGTGGTAGTGCGTTCAGTAACTCAGCTACTTAACATGAGATACACATGAGTTTAACCAAGGATTATTAAACATTGAAAGAAGCCATCCAATCATCATAGTACTTTAAAATTAGGTAATAAAATGCTGGAATCGGGCTGACTTGTTTCCTTATTGGGAGTTTTTGGTCTCAAAAACGGGTATTTAAAGAAACTGAACCAATAGAAACTACCTTGTCCTTAAAAATTTAAGATAGTATTCTGTACTTTATAGAATTAAGGGATGTTATTTCTAAGCATTTGGTAAGCAAAAATTCTTATAAGTATTTGGAATGTATTATATAGTTATTAAAATATAATTCTGGGAAGAAACCAAGAGATTAACATTTTAATTCTATATTTTATAAATTTAGGTCCTCTGGGTTATTAAGATATTAAGCTTCAGTGTCTTTTTGTTTTATCAGTCTGAAAGTGGCAATCCTTGCTTAATTCATGACCTGAAAAAGCTAATTATTAATGAGTAATAAAAAAGTGACTGCTCACCTTTTATTTTAATCATATAGCTGTCAATGTTGGTTGACATTCATCAGATCTTGGTTTCTCAAAATGTATTTATCTAGGTCAAGAAAAACAGGCAGAAGGAAACCTCACCCAAATTATGTAGCAGTGTTAAGCAAATTCAGTTTTTGAGCCAAAACTAAATCATTTGTGTCTTCAAACTTTCCCTTGTAACTTTTCTTACAGCAATATAATTTTGCATTTTGGCCAAAGAGAGCTGCTTTCTTTTGGCAGACAAAATCAAGCTTCTAGATGTATAGAATCTGCCTCCTTTTCAATAGAGCAGTTAACAAATAGAGTGTTATATATTTATTTCACCTAAGTTGATCTCTTTCAAAAGACTGATATGATGAAAAGATTTTAAATCTGTAGTATATTTTTACGCATATCCCTAATTATGTTCTATATAAAACAATTTTCCAAAAGAACTGGTTTTTGGCCAAGAGTCAACAAACTCCAAAATGTCTTATCTAAAAGTTGTCAATTAAAAATTAAGCCACAGTGCTTAAGTGTAATGTTTTCAAAAACCAACTGTACACTACTACGTGTTTTTGGAAATTTGGAAACATACATTTTGACTCTTGAGAAAAAACACTTGGTGGCACATTGAAGAATGACTATGAGTTTATAAAACATAAGAAGCAGGGTATGGCTATTTGAAAATTATTGAAAACATCAGTGTGCCTTTGCTTTATTTGAAGAAAAATGGAGTTTTGAGTGCCAAAATAGCTAATTACCGTTAGTGTCACCAAAATTAGTTCCAAACATTACTATTCAGAAAATAAACTATTTCCAACAATAACAATTTTCATTACCTGTTAGAAGGCCTGTATCATAACTTTCATTCTTAAGGGTTTTGTATCTCCTTGTAGGATTATCACAAATCACCTTTTACTTTTCAAATGAACTAATTCTAACCCAATCCAAATTAAAAACTGTTAACATTCACAAGCAAGGAAAACTACTGCACATTATACTCTTTAGGAATGTGTGCGTCCTCCCCCCAGCCCCCAGAAAAACTGACAGTGCATCTATGAATTAGATCTCACTATCTGAATATTAACACTCAAAGTGATTCTTTTCTTCTTAACAAGTACATTAATGTTCTTGTAGTCTCAAAATACTTCATGAACCCTGAAGTGATTCTCTATGGAAGGAGCTTCATTTGCAAAATGAATTTGGCTAGTCACTTGCATGCCAAAATCTCCAAGTATCTGAACAAATTTCTTGTGTTCCTTTCCAATCCAAGATCTCATTGGATCACATACTTGGTAAGGTGTTACATGGGTATGAACAATAATTCCTGTTTGTGCAAATTCTTTCAAGACTTCTGGATAAGTAACCCAAGTATTGCTTCCTCCAGAATGACCACCATCCAACCAGTACATTGTTCTTATGCTTTTGATAAAAGCATCTATGTTCTTGTCTTTCCTGGCTTCTTTTAATTCAAAAAGCAATTGATTCAAAACAACACAACCTTTGCTGAATCCAATCAAAGTAAAAGAAGCACCATTTAGTGATGGAGGGTAAAAACTCATGGTGGACTCATCAAATTTTTCACAGGTCCTCTCTTTTTCTCCCTGGCAACCATTAGTAGTGTGAGAAGAACTGGAACTACAATTGGATGCTCTGGAGTCCTGATTCAAATCTTTCCCATTCTTCTTTGAAAACAAACTGCTCTGACTTAAGTTAAAAGCATTAACTAATAACATATGAAGGTGCTTAAAAGCTCCAAAGTCAGTATTGTGTTCTGGAGCACCAAACATATTACTTTTCACAAAATTATCATAGCAGCTGAATTTGTGCAAATGCATTCGGGAACACTTTATCACCCAAATGTAACTATTGGGGAACCGGTGGGCTAAAATGTTGGCCACATTTTCTAGACTCCAGTTTTCCCACTGATAATTCTCAGGATGACGAGTCATTATTTCATGGTAATTCTGAAAGGTAAAAAAGATGAAACAAGCATTAAATACATATTTACATAAAAATATTTCCACAAAATAGTTTCCCATTTTTATTATGGAGGAAGTTGGGATGTTATATGACCAATGGTTAACATACTAGAAATGAAAACTATAAATCTGTCATTACTTTCTGATCATAAGGTTTTAAACAAATCATTTTAACAGTTTAAACCCAAAATCCATCAAAAGACAGGGTTATGAGATACAGCTAAATAGCACAGAAATTTAAAAATAAAACTTACCTTAAGAGGATTATAAATAATTTTAAATAATGTTATTTAGTATGCAGTCTCCTATTCCTAACATATTAACTGAAAATAAAAACTGGTTTATTAAGCAGACTTTTTGACCAAAACATAACTTTAAAAATACTTTCCCTTTAAAGCTGTTACTCTGAACCCCCATCTCCCTGGAACGACCTGAATGCTAAGTTTTATTTCATTTTGGTATTAAATACAGTTAACCCTTCAACAACATGCATTCAATCTGTGACGGTCCACTTATAAGCGAGTTTTTTCCTATAAATACAGTAAACTGTGAATGTATTGTCTCTTATGATTTTAATAGAATCTTTTTTTTAAAAAAAAAGATGTTAAGTAATGTCTACACCCAGTGTAGGGCTCGAACCCGTAACCCTGAGAACAAGAGTTGCCTGTTTCACCTACTGAGCTAGCCAGGTACCACCTTAACATTTTCTTAAGAAAAATGTCACTGTATTGTAAGAATACAGCATATAATATACAAAATGTGCGTTAATTGGCTGTTTACATTATCAGTAAGGCTTCCAGACAACAGTAAGCTATTAGTAATTAAATTTGGGGGGAATCAAAAGTTATATGTAGATTTTCAACTGTGTGGGGGGTCAGTTCCCCTAACTCCTGCATTGTTCAGGTTTTCATCTGTACAAAGCTGCAATGGACGTTAATAGAAAAATCTTTTTATACATCTGTGATTACGTCTTTAAGAATAAGTTCCTGGATATGGAAAAACTGGGTCAAAAAATACTCATAATTTAAGATTAGTTAGGGGCACTTGGGTGGCTGTCGGTGAAGTGCCAACTTCGGCTCAGGTCATGATCTCAAAGGTTTGTGGGTTCAAGCCCTGCATCAGGCTCTGTGCTGACAGCATGGAGCCTAGAGCCTGCTTCAGATTCTGTGTTTCCCTCTGTCTCTGCCCCTTCCCTGCTCACACTCTGTCTCTCTCTCTCTCTCTCTCTCAAAAATAAACATAAAAAAAAAAAAAAAAAAAGATTAGTTATACAGACTACAATACTGTCTTCCAGAGAGGTATGTATAACTTTTCTTCTATCTTCGTTCAATTTCTTCTGCAAAGCATAGCTTATTCTAACTTGGATTTATTGAAAATCTGAATGAAGTTGAAATTTTGTTTATATATTTATTAGGGATCTGGATTTCTAATTGTGTCTATTTATAACTTTGGCCTTTTTTATTTGGATCTATAAGCATTCTATATATAGTAATAACTTTTTGCTCAGGTTCTAGGATATGCATGTAAATTTTGTTTTCCTTTTAATTTTTATTCATAGTAGCTTTTTTTAAAAAAGAGGAGATTCATTCAGATTTATTCATTTATTTTATGAAATTTATTGGGTTCCTACTGATTGGGTATGGATCACAACAGACTAAACTCCTGCCCACATGGAGCTCACATTTTAGTACAGAGGAAAACAGTAAACAACTGTATAAATAAACAGAGCAACACTGTCCAACAGAAATATAACATGATCCACACATTTCTAGTAGCTACCTTTTAAAAAGTAAAAAGTTAACAGGTGAAACTATCTTTAATAATATATTTTAAGCCCAATATATATAAAATATTATAATTTCAACATGTCACCATTATAAAAAAAAAAAAACTACTGAGAGATTACATTTCTTTTTCTTATGAAGTCTGTGAAATCCGGTGTGTATTTTACACTTATAGCACATCTCAATTTGGATGCTAAATTTTCATTGGAAATACTAGATCTGAATTTAGATTTCATAAAATTTACAGTCAAAAAAGTAGACTCATATATCCAAGTTGTTCAAATATACTTAAAAGTTTTCTAGGAACTGAATTAAGTATCATCTTTTAGATTTCAGTTTAAAGTTAAATATAATTAAAAGTTTCATTCCTTGATTAGACTAACCTTTCAAGTGGTCAATAGCCACAGCGGCTAGTAGGATAAAACATTAGTTGGTAGTTAAGTGCAGTGGAGTAAAATTTTTAAAAAGCAGGGCAAAAAGAATACAAGGCTTTGGAGAGGGTAGAAGATTCTTATTTGAAACACAGGGTGGTCTCCAATAAGGCAGCTACTTGAAAAAGACCAGAAGGAACCAAGGGAGTGAATCATGATATTTCAGGCAAAAGGAACTGCAACTGCAAAAGGCCTTGAAGTGGAAGCATGTTTGGTACAGCCAAGACACCATAGCTCCAGTAGCGGGAACAAACAGAAAGAGTCAAGGTCAGAGAGATTGTTGGGGAGGAGAGGAGGTGTGAGGACTTTGGCTTTTGCTTGATAGGATTTGGAGCAGAGGGCTGAAACAATTTATGTTTGAAAAGGATTACTCTGGCTCCTATGTTGAAGGATCAGGAGTTGAAGCAGGGAGACCAGGAGGAGACTACTGAAGGATAATCCTGATAAGAGATGGTAGTTTGAATAAAAGTGGTAGTAGAAATAAATGAAGGTGGTAAAAAGTGGTCAGACTCTGAACATATTTTGAAAGTAGAGTCAACAACATTTGCTAGTTGACTGAATACAACTAGCTAACAGCCATAACTATGTATGTTGAACAATTTTAGATTTAAAAAGGTTTTTTTTGTAATGTTTATTCATTTTTGAGAGACAGACAATATGAGCAGGGGAGGGGCAGAAAGAGAGGGAGACACAGAATCCACAGCAGGCTCCGGGTTCTAAGCTGTCACCACAGAGCCCAATGCGGGGCTCGAACTCACAAACCATGAGATCATGACCTGAGCTGAAGTTGGATGCTTAATCAACTAAGCCATCCAGGAACCCCTATGTTGAACAATTTTAAATGCACTTCTCTTCTGACCTAGTAACTCCACTTTTAGGAATTTATCTCAGTGGTATACTTGCATATATGCATAAATATTTTAAGTATGTAAGGTTATTTATTTGTTTCAAAAGAATAGGCATGTCTGAGTACTCATATAGGTTGTAAAATAAGGGCTAAAAATCTACTGTATGCTATGCTACCATTTGTGTTTTTTAAAAACGTTTGCATTGGCATAAATGTCTCTGGAAGGTAACAATGGTAGCCTTGGGGAAGAGAAATGGGGGAGACTGGAGAGTGGGATGAAAAGGAGATTTACTTACCGATGTATAACATAAAGAAACTGAATTTTTAACAATATGCATATTTTTCTACTGAAAAACTAAAACTAATAAAATATTCACTATAAAAATTTCAGTCTATATACAAAGGTATAAGGAAGATAGAAAAACCCTCCATAAAGCCATCAGTTAGAAGTAATCATTATTAAAATTTTGGAGTCTAGCATTCCAGTTTTCTTTAGTGTACATACATACATACATATATACATACATATATATGTATATGTATATACATATACAAATACATATATAAGAGAGCATTCTTGGGGCGCCTAGGTGCTTAGTCAGTTGAGCGTCCAACTCTTGATTTCGGCTCAAGTCATGATCTCGGTGAGATCAGGCTGGGAGTCAGGCTCTGCACTGACAGCATGAAGCCTGGTTGGGATTCTCTCTCTCCCCCTCCCCCCTGCCCCCACACACTTTTACACATGCACACTCTCTTCTCTCAAAATAAGTAAATATTTAAAAAAAAAGAGACATTCATGGAGATAGACATTTACGGAAATGTCATGGAGACATTCATGATAAAGTTTTAAGCTAGGTAGACCATTCTTACAGCAGAGTAAGGATAACTGTATTGGATACGAGCTGTACTTCCATCAAAAATGGGGGAAGGGGGCATCTTTGTTGAGCATAAAGTGGACATCCCAAGGAAGCAAGCTAGAAGGACCATAACAGCCTAAGAAGGCTGCATGACAAGAAGCACAGGAAACCCCAGGGCATATGATCAAGTGCAAAATAGAATACATATATATACTTGCCCCTGGCTCTTTGCACAGAGCTCCTAAAACCCTTGGAATTTCCTGGGTGACAGGAACCTCTTTGCTCTAATGAGATGACTCTTGGTGGACTCCTGGATAGGAACTGGTCAACCAAAAAGACCAAGACATGATTAGAAGTTTGAAACTTTCAGTCCAACTCTCCATTTTCAAAAGAGAGGCCGGAAAACAGAGTTAATGATTGACCATGACCATATAATGAAGCCTCCATTTAAAAATCCACAAATATGGGGCTCGTGGGTGGCTCAGTTGGTTAAGTGTCTGACTTCATCTCAGGTCATGAATGATCTCACAGTCCATGGGTTTGAAACCCACGTTGGGCTCTGTGCTGACAGCTCAGAACCTGGATCCTGCTTCAGATTCTGTGTCTCCCTCTCTCTCTGCCCCTCCCCTGCTCACACTCTATCAGTCTCTCAGAAATAAATATTAAAAATAAATTTTTTTAAAAAAATCCACAAATATGTGTTTGGGTAGCTTCTAGCCTGGTGAACACATGGAGGTCCTAGGGGAATGGTGCACAGAGAGAGGGAATGGAAGCTCCATATTCCTTCCCACATACCTTATGCTATGCATCTCTTCCATCTAGATGCTCATCTGTATCCTTCATCACATCCTTTCATAATAAGTGGGTAAACAGTAAGTAAGCTGTTTCCCTAAGTTCTGTGAGCTGCTCCTGCAGATTAACTGAACCCAAGCAGTGAGTCATGGGAAGCCCAATTTATAGCCAGTTGGTCAGCAGTACAGGTAACAACCTGGGACTTGGACTGGCATCTGAAGTGGGGGGAACAGTCCTATGAGACTGAGCCCTTAACTTGTGAAATGTGACACTAACTCCAGATGGACACTGTCGGAATTAAGGATACCAGCTAGCGTAAAAGAGGATATGGGGAAAATCTGGTATGGGGAAAAACCTGACACATCAGCTTTCAGAAGTGTTATGAGTGTGGTAGTAGTGTGAGAAGGAGTGACACAGAAGTGAGTCTTCTACTTACCACGACATATACTTAGGGCATAGTCATTTACATATCCTAGCCTTTAGGAAAATAGAATTTCTTTAAAGGTAAAATTGGAAATGACCAAATGTTCACCAAGTGCTGAATGAATAAACAAATTGTTTACTGTTTACTGTGTATCCATACACAGAATATGACTTACTAATAAAAAGGAACACACTAATGATACAGGCAACAGTAATGATAAATTTCAAAAGCATTATATGTTAACTGAAAGAAACCAGAAACAAGACTACATACTATACTTCCAAATTATTGAAAATCTAGAAAAGGCAAAACTAAAATTAAAGAAAGCAGATCACTGGTTGCCTGGGGCTGAGAAGAGACTGACAGAAGTGGGACACAAGGGTACGTTTTAGGGTGATAGAGATGTTGTGTAACATGCTTGTGGTGTTGGTTACATAATTGTAACATTTGTCAAAATTCATCAAATTGTAAGCTTATACTTAAAAAAAAAAAGAGATAAGTATAATTTTATATCCTGAGGCTTCACAAAGCAAGGGAACTCAAAAAAATTGGAAAGTGTCTACTTAAAAAAAATACTGATTCCTCCAAATTCAAAGCACCTAAAGAAATATAAATTACCATGTTCTCAGCTCATCTGTTAAGTCAAATGAGAATATAACAAGTATAGAATAAAAAATGACGTACAAAAACAAAATGATTGCAAAAGGAACATCAAGAAAGTAATGATAATTAACATTTAAAATTACATGGCCAATCGGATCCAATTGATACCAAATCTGTTGTAACATGACGTAAAGCTTTTAATCGTACCCTATAAAGTTGTGTTGGTCCTATTCTGTTCACTACTTCCCCAAATTAAGAATAAAGATACAGAAAGAATGCTTATTTAATCCATATATGATACAAACCAAATGGTTCTATAAAAGCACCAATAAAAAAGATGAGCTGTATTTAACAGCGTAAATTTCATATGGATAAACATTAGGCTCAAAAGAACTAAGTACAAAGATACAGATGAGGAAATCTGAGCCCAAAAGCATTTCATATAATAATAACCAAAATTTATCAAGCAGTTCATCATGCATTGCTCAAAGCAACTTACATATATTCATTTATTCATTTCATTCAACAAGTTATCTACTGAATACTTATAGCATGCCAGTCACTAAGCATCATTAATATATTAGTGAAGAAAACAGACATGAAACTTACACTGTAGTGTTGGAAGACAGATAAAAACCAAAATGAATAACTGATACAGTAAATGAAATGGATAAAAATAAAAGAGAAAAGCTGACAGGGATCCTGTGCATATATGTGATTACTAAATAGGTTGGTCGTAAAAGACCTCACTGTGAAGGCAACTTTTGAGCAGCCTTGAAACAGGTAAAGTAATGAATCCTAAAGATATTTGCAAGAAGACTGTGTTCCAGGCAATATGTGCAAAGTTTTTGAGATAAAGTATGCCTACTATGACTGATATTTAGAATCCTGGTGTGGCTACAGCAGAGTAAAACAGAAAAAGGAGACAGTCAGAAAAGCAACATAATGGGAAAAGGTAAAGATAGTGAAGAGCCATGCAAGCCATAAAGAGTTCTCTGGCTTTTACTCTGAGTGACGTGGGGAACTATTGGAGAGTTTTGAGCAGTGGTGAGGCATGATTTGACTTCCATTTTATTTTTTTAATAAATTTTTTACATTTATTTATTTTTGAGAGACAGAGTGTGAGAGGGAAAGAGGCAAAGAGAAGGAGACACAGAATCTGAAGCAGGCTCCAGGCTCTGAGCAAGCATTCAGCACAGAACCTGATGTGGGGCTTGAACCTATGAACCACGAGATCATGACTTGAGCCGAAGTTGGATGCTCAACTGACTAGGCCACCCAGGCGCCCATTGACTTATATTTTAAACTGATAATTCTGCTTACTTCCAGATAAACTTAGAAGGAGAAGCAACTTTGTTGATCGAGTAAGATATGATGTGTCAAAGAGACGTTACTAAAAAATAACTTCGAGGTTTCTAACTTGAGCAACTGAAAAAGAACTTCCATTAACTGAGATGAGGAAGACTGCAAAAAGAACAGATTTTGCAAAAAGCCAAGATCCAAGTTTGCTTTGAGTTATGTCTGAAATATCTATTAAATATCCAAAAGGCAATACGGTGCATGTGATTAGTAAGTCCAAAGTTCCTGGAATGTATTTAGGCTACATACCCAAATGTTGAAGGTCATCAGAGTATAGATAAGTGTGTAAAACAACAAGACTGAAAGAGATTACTAAGGGACTAAAGGTTGAGTAGAAAAGTCCACAAACTGAGCACAAGGGAAGCCAAATAATAAACAAGGTCATCAGAAAGAAGAGAAGAAACTGTTAGTCATTAGGTATTCACACAGTTAGTCCTCATTGATATCTTCTAAATTATTATTCCTATTTTATAGTTGAGATAGCTGCAATTGGCCAGAGATTTCATAGCTAAAAAGTGCAGAATCAGGGTTCAAACCTAGGCAATCTGGCCTCAAAGCCTTTTGATGCATTATCCTATTCTTCTCTAAAGGACCTGGGTTTTTAAAGCACTTCACATTCTGCATGAATCAACACTGTATCACTATCCAAAAAGCTAATGGAATCCCAGGCTACATTAGGAAATGGATGATGTCAAAATGAAAGGAGGTATTACTCTAAGTGTATTTAGCACTTCTCAGACCTCATCCAAAGACTTGTACTGTATTCTGCCGGTACACTTACATTTAGTAGGTACTCAATAAAGGTTAGTTATCATTACTACCATCATCATCATCATCATCATTATAGATGCACACAGTAGCTGGTCCTCAAATCTCTGGAAGTCACTGTTAGCAACGTCATGCTGTTTTCCCAAACCGAGCAACAGAGCATCAACTGAGTAAATTAAGTATCCTGTCTTAAATCTAAATACTAGCTTTTTCATAGTTTTTATTAGGAATCAATTAGACCAGTAAATTGTTTTAAGAACAGGAAAAAAGACTACATTTATCTTAACTATTATTTGACACAAGGCACAAAGTTTGTAACTATATCATTTTAAAGCATCAATTTCAAAAAGAATAAAGTAATATTGTTTCATGGTAGCCATGTTGTCTAGCAAGCCATGCTGTCTACATCAGCACTACCCAACAGAACTTTCTGTGATGATGGAAATGTTCAGTGGAAATGCCCTGTATTTGTGCTGTCCATTAGGGCACACATAAACCTTAGCTGCTACTGAGCACTTGAAATGTAGCTAGTGAGCCTGATTTATTTTATCTGATTTAAATTATATATGAGTAATGGCTGGCATATTAGACAACCAGGTTCTGAATTAAGATCTAGATTAAGACCCAGCTTTCCAGGACAAAATAACCACAAATATTTGCCTGGTGCTATAAAAATAATTAAGATAAAATCATATACAAAAACAAAAGTATTTAGGTGAGCACCAAAATATTGACATGCTTAGCAATTACTGTCCCCTTTCTTCCACCCACCCTCCCTTTCTAGGGTTACTGAATGTGTCATATACCCTTGTAGTCTTTTTTTACTTGTTTGCTTTTTAATTACTGCCAGCGTTTTCAGAACACTACGTGCTAAATTAATCTACATGTCATCCCTGTTTCCTAACACACACACACACACACCACCACCACCACCACCACCACTTTTGAGAAACCAAGTTACAGAATGAATATACATTGTGTGTCTCATTCCTCGGTCTCAAATTCCACTCCGTCGAAGCCTGGACTAACAGCTGGCTCTTTTGAGGTCGTAACCCTCCAAGGACACCTTCCCTATGTGGCTCCAGAAGCGGAGGGTCAGGGGTGTGGCAGAGGCGGCTTTGGATTTTGTGGAGTAGCGGAAGAGCCACGCCGTGCATGGGTGGGTGTGTTCAGGAGAGGCAAGGAACCAGGCACTAGCACGAGGGGGGAATTGAGGGAATTCGCATCTGCACACGAGGAAGGAACAGGTGTCCAGGCAGGCCCCAGGTTACCTGCACATCCCCCGGGAAATAGACAACGTGATGCTGGGGCGCTGGCTGCGGCTCCTCCTTCGCCGGGTCCCCAGGGAGGGCCCGCCGTTCCAGTCCCTCCCCGGCTGTCTCCGCCGCCAGCAGGAGCAACTCGTTGCTGCGCTGCGGCTCAGCTCCCGGCACCGTGGACAGCTGCAGGCACTGCGGCCGGCGCCCCTCCGCCGACTGGGAGAACCGCGCACCGCTGCCGCCGCCCAGGTTCATGGTGTCGGCCTGCGAGCGGGACGCGGCGATTCCGAGGCTGAGCTGCGGCAGGAGGAGCAGCAGCGGTGGCGACCGCAGGAGCCTGAACTCCCACATGGGTCGCTGCCGCGAGAGCGGTTCGGGGGTGGGGGGACGTCCTGAGGGAGGGACATCGGCAGGCCGCCCAACGGTCGCCTGGAGCGGCCCGGGCGGGACTCGGCGCGGGGGCAATGACAGCGTCAGAGGCCGACGTCCGCGCGCAGCGTGCGTAAGAGAAGGAGGGGTGTGCGCGAGATCCGACTCGGCTCCGGGAGGGGGCGGTGGGGGCGTGGCCCTGAGAAAGACGTTTGTGATTGGTGGGTTCTGCTGTTCCCGGGAAGTTCGAACGGAAGTCTGGTAAAGAGCTGGAGGAGAGCAAACGAAGAGGGAATGGACTCTGAAACAAGGGCAGCGTTGTACCTTACGCGCAGCAGCAGGAGTGTCTCGAAGGTCGTTGTCCAGGAGCTGGGGAGAGGGTTGAGTATGCTATACTCCCGTTTCGGTAGGTTCACCTTGCAGGTCAAGGGGTTCTTTTTGTCGTTCTTTGATGGTTGAATCACAAGCTGGAGTTTTCTTTGTAGATAAACGAAGATTTCTAGGTTGATGAGAATGTGGTTAGATATGAAATCTAATGCACCTTTAACTGGTCCTGAGGAACGGGGCAACTGAGTTGGAACAGGAAAAATGGGGCAAGGCATTAGCTGTTACACAATTGTCTCTGGTGTTTGCAGCCAACGAGATTAGTTATTTTAGGGTTTTCAAAAACCAGTTCGGACAGTAGGAAAGTGTTAGGTGTCCAACAACCATCTGTGGCCAGTTGTGTAAGAGTAAGGTTTGGCCAAATGTATGCTAAAGGCAGGAAGGGTAAGAGGAAGGTGCAGTATTCTAAACCTCAGGTGCTTGTTGGGCCAGGCACTGTAAAAAGCCCTACAGGAGACAACATTAGTGATGACTGTAAAAATTATAGCCAACATTTACTGAGGCCTTACTGTAGGTCAGGAGTTAATACAATATAGGGAGTTTTCAACTTTTAGTGTTTGTGGGCTTGCTCATGGATTCTCAAGCCGTACATTAACATTTACCAGCGTCAGCAAAACCTCAAATGTGGGCTGTTTCTGCCTTGAGCACACATTGTACATCTGCTTTGTTTACAAATAATCTAAAAAGGAGCATTTCAATCATAAAGAGTTTAAAAAAGCAAAACCAAAACCTCCCTGGTTCCCATAAGATTAAGGTCATACAGCCCTGCATATACTAAAAGCTTAAGATTAGGTTTGTAACTTTCTGAAATGTCTTTTATCTAATGACTTGTAACTGTGTAGACAAACTGTATATATGTATGTGTTTCACTACACATACTGTTTTCTTTGTTCCATATATCAAATATTAACAAATAGTCTTGAAGTAAGAACAGAAATGAATAAATGATAAAATACAATTTTCTTATAGGTACTCAATGACTTCATTGAGGTGTACTATGCTAACCTACTCTGGTCCAAATTATTGGGTTCCAGCTGACATCATAATAGTTTAACCAATGAAAAATTAATTATTATTACTAAGTAAGTCTGCTTTTTATTTTGTTTATTTCTGAGAGAGAGAGAGACATCGTGAGCAGGGGAGGGTCAGAGACAGAGAGGGAGACACAGAATCTGAAGCAGGCTCCAGGTTCTGAGCTAGCTGTCAGCACAGAGCCCAATGCACTGCTTGGGCCCATGAACCATGAGATCATGACCTGAGCCAAAGTTGGACACTTAACCGACTGAGCCGCCTAGGAGCCCCTAGGTCTGCTTCACAAAAATCACTGGTTAAAAAGAAACTGAGACCAATTGTATAATCATGAATATATAATCATATTTAGGAAACCAGCCTTCACTCTATTTTGCAAATCACATACATACTGCTACTTTCTCTTGTTAGGTAGAGGATTACTGAAATGCAATCCAGTAACCCAAACATGTACATGTACTCCAAATGCAGTTTTTGGCTTATGTAGTCTTGTTTTTAGGTTGACCTTTTAATTTAAACTGTCACTGTTGAAAAGGATGGAGAGGATGCTTGGGTAGCTCAGTCAGTTAACAATCTGACTGTTGATTTGGGCTGAGGTCATGATCTCATGGTCATGAGATTTAGCCCTGAGTCAAGCTTTGCGCAGCATGGAGCCTACTTAAGATTTTCTCTCTCCCTCTCTCTGCCCTTCCCCTAAAAAAAAAAGAAAAGAAAAGAAGAGAAAAAAAAAAGAGGATGAAAAGTTCTTGTGCTCTAGAAAGATTAACTGTAGTAAAAATAAAATACTACAAAGCTATCCCAGTTGTCCTAAGATAATTGAGGTTTTTAAGAAATACACATAAAGATTTAAAGGGTCAAGTAAAGAAACAGAAGTAAACACAAGATTTATTTTTTTCCTCTCACAGTCAAGGATTTACATAAGCCTACAGGAGCCACTTTCAGAGAAAATAGCAGCTCTTAGTTCATTAGTTGAGGTATGTATGTCATTTGTATTGTCATTGACATTATAATTCCTTTTCATAGGTCCTATTTAATGTTACTGTAATATCTCTTTTCTTTCTCCATCTCCTCTTCCTTTTTCCAGGAAGACCCAATTTTGTAAATCTCTACTTTGCTAACAATAGGCATAGATTGCCCAGCACTTTTCCCCTTTATTCTCTCTTGGAGATGGACTTCTCTTCCCTGAAAGAGGTCTTGCATATACAAAGTTAGTTAACCAGTTGTTTGGGTTTCTCCTTTGTATCAGATAGAGGTCTCCACACCAATTTTTTTTTTTTTTAATGTTTTTTATTTATTTCTAGGAGAGAGAGAGAGAGACAGCGTGAGCAGGGGAGGGTCAGAGAGAGAGGGAGTCACAGACTCTGAAACAGACTCCAGGCTCTGAGCTGGCAGTCAGCACAGAGCCCGACATGGGGCTCGAACCCACGAACCGAGAGATCATGACCAAAGCGAAAGTCAGACGCTTAACTGACTAAGCCACCCAGGCGCCCCTCCACACCAATTTTAATATGCTTAAAGGGACCAAAAGTCCACAGCTTATCTCTGGACTCCAGACAGTGTTCAACGGATCCTATGGGGCTTTCAGAACTTTTGTTATATTATTCAATATAAGAAACAGAAAAAGTTGCAAAATTGGAAGGAATCTGAGAGAGCATAATTAATATAAATTGAAAAAGGATAACATTAAAAGGCCATAAATTCCATTATCATAAAGAGTAAAATTGGCCATATGGAATACAATAGGCAATGGTAAAGACTGCAGCAAACTAGAAGAACATAATCATATTTGAAGGAGGCAGTCACTATTCACGGCCAGCCAGTGGTAAAATGAAGTCAATATTTTGCCAAACTCAAATTTTTCTTGTTTTTTCCAAACTCAAAATTTTCAAGAGAAATCAGATACATAGAGTTTTATGTGTCATTTGCTAATTTATAAATCTTGCAAACTAATTAAATTTGTGTTTAAAATATAAGTTTTTTTATGGAATTTAAATTGGATCCCATTTGATATTCTTTGAGAGATTCCAATAATGTTTTAAATCTTTTCAGTTTTTCTCAGTTTTGGTCAGGTATTTTGTGTGCTTTAATATGCCTCTGCACTAAAATTGGACACTGAAAGGAGAGGGCTTCAGATGAGGTATACAACTCTAGTGTATAATTTTGCCCCCAAAATGCCTATTAAAACAAAATTAGAGAATAAAGTCATTTGGGGATTTGAAAGCTTATTTCATGGCTAGTATTGCTAGCTAAGTGACACTTTTTACACTGGTCTTGTAGCACATGATTTAAATAAAATACTTAAGCAAAATCCATTGCTTCAGCAAAATATAATCACTACATGTCAAGACCTTATGGATTATCTTTAACACTCAGTGAATGCTAAAATGCAATGATTTAACTAACTGTACTTGTATACATTGTACTTAACCCACTATTAGAAAGTTAGGAAATAGCAACTAAAAACTTAATAAATCTTCAACAAAATACTAGCAAGCTAAATTTAGCAACACACAAAAAGAATTATACACCATGACAAAGTAGGATTTATCCCAGGAATGCAAGGTTGGTTTCACATCTGAAAATTAATTAACATTATACACCATACCAATAGAATAAAAAACAAAAGTGACATGATTATGGTAATGGATTCAGAAGAAGCATTTGACAAAAATCCAATACCGTTTCATGACTAAAAAAAAAAAAAAGATTTCAATGAACTATGAAATAGATATGATGTTTTCAACCTAATAAAGGACATCTATGAAAAGCACAGAGCTAACATCGTTCTTAATGGTAGAAGACTGAATGTTTGCTACCTAAGAACCAGGAACAAGATAAAGATATCTACTCTTGCCACTTCTAATTGACAGTGTACTGGAGGTTCTAGCCAGGGCAGTTAGGCATAAAAGGAAATAAAAACTATCAGACTGGAAAGGAAGAAGTAAAATCATGCAGAAAGCATGATCTTGTGTATAGCAAATTCTAAGGAATCCACTAAAAACTTTTAGAAATAATAAAAAAGTTCAACAAAGATCTAGGATGCAAGGCCAATATACAACAATGAATCATATTTCTCTACACTAGCAATGAACAATATAAGAGTGAAATTAAAATTGCATTTACAATAGCATCAAAAAAATAAGCATAAGTTTAATGAAAGAGATGAAGAACTTGTATCCTGAAAGCTACTAAACATTATTGAAAGAAATTAAAGACTTAAATGGAAAGACATCTCATGTTTGTGGATCAGAAAATATTATTAAGAGGTCAATTCTCTTGAAGTTGATTTACAGATTCAGTGTAATCCCTATCAAAACGTCAGCTGCCAGGGCGCCTGGGTGACTCAGTCGGTTAAGCATCCGACTTTGGCTCAGGTCATGATCTCACGGCTGGTGGGTTTAGGGCCCACGTCTGGCTCTGTGCTAACAGCTAGCTCAGAGCCTGGAGCCTATTTCAGATTCTGTGTCTCTGTCTCTCTCTGACCCTCCCCTGCTCATGCTGTCTCTCTCTCTCTCTCAAAAATAAATAAAACATTAAAAAAATTAAAAAAAAACAACCTCAGCTGCCTTTTTTGCATAAATGTACAAGCTGGTCCTAGAATGCAGATGAAAATGCAAGGGACCCAAAATAGTCAAAATAGTCTTGAAACAAGATGATCAAATTTGGAAGGCTCATAAGTTTCCCATTTTCAAACTTACTACAAAGGTATGATAATCAAAACAATCTTGTACTGGCATAAGAATAGATATATGGACTAATGGAATAGAATTGAGAATTCAGAAGCCTTAAATTTATGGTGAATTCTTTTCTTTTTTTTTTTTTAATGTTTTATTTATTTCTAGGAGAGAGAGAGAGAGACAGCGTGAGCAGGGGAGGGTCAGAGAGAGAGGGAGTCACAGACTGAAACAGGCTCCAGGCTCTGAGCTGGCAGTCAGCATAGAGCCCGATGCGGGGCTCGAACCCATGAACCGTGAGATCATGACCTAAGCGAAAGTCGGACGCCTAACCGACTAAGCCACCCAGGCGCCCCGATGGTGAATTATTTTCAACATGGGTGCCAAGAAAATTCAAGGAAGAAACAAGTCTTTTCAACAAGTTGGTGCTGTGGCAACTGAATAGCCATATGCAAAAGAAGGAAACTGGATCCCTTTCTTACACCATACGTAAAAAGTAACTCAAAATGAATCATAGGCCTAAATGTCTGCACTAAGACTATAAAACTCTTAGGAGAAAAAAAATAGGAGTAAATCATGCATCAGCTAAAGCTTTTTTAGATGTGACGTCAAAAGTAAAAATTAGGTAAGTTGGACTTCATCTAAATAAAAAGCTTTTCATGGCTCAAAGAACACCAGTAAAAAGTGAAAGAACAACCCTCAGAATGTGAGAAAATATTTGGAAATTACATACTTGATAAGGAACTTGTATCAAAAATAGATAAAGAATACTTTCCACTTAACAATAAAAAGACAAACCAGTTTTTAAAATGGGCAAAGGATTTGATATTTCAGAAAAGATCTATAAATGGACAATAAGGACACGAGAAATACTCAACTAACCATTAGGGAAATGCAGATCAAAAGCACCCACCAGGATGGCTACAATAAAAAAATATATAGATAATAACTAGTCATGGTCATAATGTGGACAAGTTGGGGAAATGTCAAGCATTGCTGGTAAAAATGGGGAAGCTGCTTAGGAAACAGTTTAATAACGGTTTTCTTTCTTTCTTTCTTTCTTTCTTTTTTTTAATGTTTTATTTATTTCTAGGGGAGAGATAGAGAGAGACAGCGTGAGCAGGGGAGGGTCAGAGACAGGGAGTCACAGACTGAAACAGACTCCAGGCTCTGAGCCGGCAGTCAGCACAGAGCCCGACGCGGGGCTCAAACACACGAACCGCGAGATCATGACCTAAGCGAAAGTCGGACACTTAACCGACTAAGCCACCCAGGCGCCCCTAATAACGGTTTTCAAAATGTTAAACATAGATTTGCCATGTGGCCCAGAAATTTACTCCTAGATATGTCCTCAAGAGAAATGAAAACATATCCAGGTAGCAACTTGTTTATAAATGTTCATAGTAGCATTACTCAAAAACAGCCAAAAAGTGCAAACAATAAAATGTCCAGAGGTGCCTGGGTGGCTCAGTCGGTTAAGCGTCTGACTTTGGCTCAGGTCATGATCTCACGGTTCGTGGGTTTGAGCCCCGCATTGGGCTCTGTGCTGACAGCCAGCTTAGAGCCTGGAGCCTGTTTCAGATTCTGTGTCTCCCTCTCTCAGAAATAAATAAAACATTTTAAAAAATTTTAAAAATGTCCATAACTGATGAATGAATAAATGTGATATAGCCATACAACGAAATATTATTCAGTAATAAAGAAAAATGAAGTGTTGATACATGCTATAACATCGATTAACCTTGAAAACATTATGCTAAGTGACAAATGCTAGTTTCAAAAGACCAAATATTGTATGAGACCATTTATATGAAGTATCTCAAAATAGCACATCTATAGCACAGAAGTAGATTAGTAGTTGCATAGAGCTGGGGAGGAAGGAGACTAGTTAAAAACTACTCACTAAGTGTAGCCCACACTCAAGGGAAGGAGCATCAGGCTCTACTCGAAGGGAAGAATGTCAAAACTCATGGACATATTTTAAAACAACCACACCCAGGGGTGCCTGGTGGCTCAGTCAGTTGAGTGTCTGACTTCAGGTCACGATCTCACAGTTCGTGGGTTCAAGCCCCATGTCAGGCTCTGTGCTGACAGTTAGCTCAGACCCTGGAGCCTGTCTTCAGATTCTGTGTCTCTCTCTCTGCCAGGAGCTGAACTTCATCACCCACCTTGATGGCACAGCCCAGGGGGTCGACAAGAGAAGACTACACGGCAGTTCTCTGAAAGTGAAGCTACTGATATGTCTTCTGCTATATAATCAGCTTATTTTTCAGCTTATTTCTCTTACTAGGCCTTTCCCTATGACTTAGCAGTTAGTTGATCATTAAAGGCACTGTAAAGAAAACATGTCCCTGTAAAAGGTTACCAAAAGGGTAGATATTAAGAAAGCAGTCACACTTCAATTTCTCTAAAGCATAGGCTCTACCTGTCTCAGCTGTAACAAATGAAACCAGCAATATAGAAAACAGAATTAACCCTCTAGCTTGTAAGGCATAGAAATAGTAAGATTGAAGATTAACTCTAAAAAATAAAAGAGCAGAAACGCAAGAGAATAACCAGAAAGTTTCCTCATGGATGAATTCCCTGAAAAACATTCTGAGAATAAAAACAAAAGCTTGATGCAAACATAGAGGAAGTAGAAAGCATATAAAGCTTGCTGAAGAATCAATAAACTGTCCAGACTGGTTCACTCGAGCTGTCTGTGTCCATTCCTTCGCGCCAATGCCATCCATCCTTCAGGGATCCCTGGACCAGCTGGAATGAGACTCTGACACCTCTCTCTCTGACCCTCCCCTGCTCACCCTGTCTCTTTCTCTCTCTCTCTCTCTCTCAGAAATAAATTTTTAAAAAACATATGAAAAAATAAAACAACCACACCCAGATTCTACTCTAGGCATATTAGAATTCAGAGATCTTTGAACTTAAGCACAAAGGGAATAAAATAAGAAGTGAAGCAGACTTGGCTAAGCCATTATCTATAAAACAATCACAAGGTGACTCAAAGGTAGAAAAAAGAAAGCAGACAGGCCAGGCCAGGGACCTTGACACTCAAAGAACAACAAGATGGTTAATACCCTGGGTTTCCTTTTTGCCTTGTATGCTGCAGAATTAAAACTAAAGAATCCAGCAACTAGGGAACTCCAATAGGCACAGACAACAAAGATTTCAAGGGAAGGCCGTCTGTCTGTAGACAGCAGGAGGGAAGGGGAAGCCTCGCAAGATAGCAAACTTTTAGATAATCAATGCTCTACTCCAGCAAAATGCCATAGGAAACACTGTGGGCCACCCAAGAAGCAAAGGCTGAATGGGGAGCCTAGACTTCTACTCTCAGGTTGAAGGAGGTGCCTTGACACCCCTACTAGGGTAGTGTCAGAGAAGCCCAAGTAGAGGGCCTGGACTTTTATCTCCATCACCAGTAACAAGGCTTCCCCTGTCTGCCACATTGTCACCGGATACCATATGGAGATTCAGGTCTTTCACCATTGTGCAGCAATAATGAGGCCACCCCTAGTACAGTGTCATTATAGACCACGTGGAGAGCTGGAACATCTCTCTACACTCAGTAGTAATGAGAAGCTCTTCCCTCCCATCCACTGTCACAGCAGACCATGCAGGGAATCTATGCTGATGTACATCACAGTTTAACTTGTGGAAACTGAAGACAAAGGAAAAGTCTGGAAGGCATCCAGGAAAAACTGACAATAATGGAAATTTTCAACTTTTAACATTTGTGGGTCCTGTTCCTGGGCTCCCAGAGAAGCTATATTTTAGCACTAACCAAGGACAAAGTGACTGTGACAAAACTTCAAAGCATGGACTCTATTTCAGCCCCAAGCACATATTGTACATCTGCTTTGTTAAAATAACAAAAAAGGAATATACTGAACAAGATAAAGAAAAGGAAGAAACTTTCCTGATTCCTGTAGGAGTAAAGTCATATAGCCCCACATATACTAGAAACAAGATCTGCAACTTTCTGAAATGTTCTTTGTCTAATAACTTGTAACTTTTTCTGTAAAGAAGTGTATATAACCCTACACCAAATGTTCCTCTGTGGGAGCACTCTCTTCTTTGAGAAGGAAATAACATTTTTCAAATGCTGAAAGAAAAGAACGATCAACCCAGAATCATTTACCCAGTGAAAATATCATTCAGGAAAGAAGACACATGAATTTGAAAATAAGTTCAGTTTTTAAAACCTTCATTAAACTCATTTTTTATCTTTTTATTGTAGGCAACAGTTTTGACAGTTGTTTGCTATCATGTAACACAGGTCATCATTTTTCCAGGCTTCAATATAATTTCCTACTTGACATAGTATCCCAGATTCCCTACACCATCACCAGCCTCAGATACCAATCTAGGTCTTTTTTGGTGGAGGGAGTGAGGAATATCATTATCCCTGGTATGTGAAGAAAACCTGCTTACTTATCAGAAAAGAAACCCCCTCCCCCCCCAAAAAAAAACCCCAGAAATAAAATTCTCAGTTTTAGGGAGGTGGGTTAGGGGGATGGGCTGAATGGGTGATGGGCATTAAGGAAGGCACTTATGGTAAGCACTGGGTGTTATATATGTGACAAATCCCTGAATTCTACTCCTGAAACTGGTAATACATTATATGTTAACTAACTTACTTGAATTTAAATAAAATCCTGGAAAAAGAAATTCTCAGCTTTAGTCCCTGAAGCCCTGGGCTGTCTTTGTTTCTGGAAATCACCACAGTAGCATTTTTTTTAAGTACAACTTTTTCTTTTTTTATTAAAGTACATGAATTTTATATATACTGCTTAGAAATTTTTAAATTTATAACTTTTTTTAGAGCAGTTTTAGTTTTCCAGAGAAATGGAATAGAAAGTACAAAGAGTTCCCTTATTTCCCCTATCTCCCTACCTTAGTTGCCCTGTATTAACATCTTCCATTAGTGTAGTACCTTTGTTACCATTGGTGAGCCAATATTGTTACATAATTATTAACTAAAGTTTATAGTTTGTTTAAATTAAGGCTCACTTTTTGTGTTTTACATTTTATGGATTTTGTCAACTGTACAATACATGTACTGACCATTATAGTATCATACTGAATAGTTTCCTTGGCCTATATATCTCCTATGCTCCAACTTACTCATTCCCCTATCCCTCCCCCTACCAAACCACTGGCAATCTCTTATCTTTTTACTGTCTCAAGTTTTGCCCTTTTCAGAACACGATATAGTTGAAATTCTATAGTATATAGTCTTTTCAGATTGACTTCTTTCACTTAGCAATATGCCCTTGAGTTTCCTTCATGTCTCTTCCTGGTATAGTAGTTCATTTCTTTTTACTGCTGAATAACCTTCCATTGTATCGATGTACCACAGTTTGTTTATCCATTCACCTACTGAAGGGCATCTTGGTTGCTCCCACATTTTGGTGATGATAAATAAAGCTATTATCAACACTTGTGTGCCATTTTTGGTGTGTATGAAGATAAGTTTTCAAGTCATTTAGGTAAATACCAAGAAGTGTAATTGCTGGATCATTTGGTAAGAGTATGTTCAGTTTGGTAAGATATTGCAGAACTGTCTTCCAAAGTGGCTGCACCATTCTGCATTCCCACCAGCAGTGAATGAGCATTCTTGTTGCTTCATGTCTTCACCAGCACTTGTTGTCAGTGTTTTGGCTTTTGGCCATTCTAATGGATGTGTTGTGGTATCTCATTTTATTTTGTAATTTTCTGCTGACATGAAATGTTGAGTATCTTTTCAGAAGTTTATTTGCCATCTCTATATGTTTTCTGGTAAGGTGACTGCTTAAATCTTATTCCCTTTTTAAATTGGATGGTTTGTTGTCTTACTGCTAAGTTTTAAGAGTTCTCTAGATTTCAGATACCAGTCCTTTTACCAGATATGTGTTTTGCAAAGATTTTCTCCCAGCTTGTGGATTGTCTTTTCATTCTCTTCAATTTTTTTCATAAAGCTATATTTTTTAATATTTATAAAGTCCCACTTAACAGTTTTTTCTTTCATGGATTATATTTTGGGTGTTGTATCTAAAAAGTCATCACCAAGCCCAAGGTTACCTAGATTTTCTTGTATGTTACCTGTTAGGAGTTTTCTAGTCTTGCATTTTACATTATATTTAAGTGGATTTATTTATTTATTTTGAGAGTGAGAGTTGGGGAAGGGCAGAGAAAGAATCCCAAGCAGGCTGTACACTGTCAGCGTGGAACCCAAAGCAGAATTTGATGCTACGATCTGTGAAATCATTACCTGAACCAAATTCAAGAGTTGGACACTTAACTGACTGAGCCACCCAGGCACCCCAGGTCTATGGTACATTTTGAGTTAATTTTTTGTGTAGGGTATAAAATGATGTCTAGTTTTTTGTTTTTTTTTCACATGTGGATGTACACTTGTTCTAGCACCATTTTTTGAAAAGACTCTGGTGCATTGTTTTACCTGTGCTCTTTTGTCAAAGATCATTTGATTATCTATGTGTGGTTCTATTTCTGAGCTCTCTATTCTGTTCCATTGATCTTGTCAGTAGCGTTTTAATAATTTCCCTTATTTGCGTATGCTGATTTGAGTTGAATTTTTATCAGTTGCAGCTGAAATATCACTGATTAATTCAAGCACTTGGTACATGCCAAGCACTGTGTTAATCTCTTTACATAAATTTAATCACAACAGTCTTTTGAAATAAATGAGGAAATTTGGGGTTTGTGAATTTAAATAACATGTTCAAGATCATATCACCAGTAAGGTCTGTCTACCTGTCTATATTATACTACCTGTCAAAGACGACCTTTTAACTCCTCACTCAGACTGTTATGGTACTCTGTTTTCTTTTGCTAATTACTGCCTTTAATTACACTATAATTAGTTGTAATAATATAATTAGTTGCCTTCTAAATTAAATACTGACTCCTTAGCTAGCATTTAAAGCCTACACTACTTCTCCAGCTTTTTTCCTGTATTCTCTTACATGCTTGGTGAGACTACTCTGTGATCTCGTATTATACCTTCTGCTTTACTATATCAGTTTGTGACTTAACATATTCCTTATACTTGCTTCATCTCCAAATATCAAAGTTCATCTTGTCAGAGTCCATCTCAAATATCATCATCTCCCTTGACCCTTCTCAATTTTGTACCTCCACCTCACCCCAGAATTGGAACTAGGAGCTCTCTCCTTAAAGTAATCACAGCTTTTTATTTATACCTCAGTTGAGGCACATCTTATGCCTTATTTTTAGTTATATGAATTTGACCCACCCTTACTACCAGACAGCCAGCACCTTGGCAGCTTGTATACTGTGAGAGCCTGGCATGTATTTTTTAAAAACTTTATTCAGTATATATATATATATATATATATACACCAAAAACTTTATTCAGTATATATATATATATATATATATATATATATATACACCAAAAACTTCACTGAATGCTGGGATGGCCAAGATAAAAGACATAGCCAGCACTTAAAAAAAAAAGTGTCGTCAAGTAGAAGCCAGAGCAGAATGCAATTGTTCTGTAATTTACATTCTAATATGAAAGTAAACCTCCAGTACTGTAGGATGGAGCACAGAGTATGGAATACTTAAGGTAATGCAAGCTTGGGAAAAAGAAGACTTATCAGAGGTAACAGTAGGTAGGCTGCTAAATGAACAGCATATGCAAAAGCAGAGAGGCCTAAGAGAGCGTCACATTTGGAGTGCAGTAGTTCAGTTAGCTATATGGCAGTGTTTGAGTTAAAGAATGACTAACGATGAAGCCATACATGTAGAGAATGGCTATATCTTAAAGAAATTTGAATCTTGCAAAGGAATTTGCATGGCATCTCCTGAAGGACATGAAAGTCATTGTAAAATTTTAAGCAAGGAAATTTCATGACCTTACTCATATTTAGATGGACCACTGTGGCAGATATGTGGATAACACTGGAATTAGCTGAGACTAATGACAGGAAGGAAGAGCAGCTACCAGAATGCTACAGTATTCTAGACCAAATCATATTAGGATCTGAATAGGCCAAGGTAAAGAGAACTTATTTGAGAGATATTTAGGAGATAGTATTTATAACAACTGGTGATGGGGTAAAGGAATTCGTTAAGATTTCAAATTCTCTACACCTGGAGATTCATTTAAACAGTGTCTTTCTCATGCCAACTTAAAGAAGCACTGCTTCCATGGCACCTCCATGGCTCAGTCGGTTAAGCATCTGACTTTAGTTCAGGTCATGATCTCGCAGTTCGTGAGTTTGAGCCCCTCGTCGGCCTCTGTGCTGACAGTAAAGAGCCTGAAGCCTGCTTGGGATTCTGTGCTTCCCTCTCACTACCCTTCCCCTGCTCATGCTCTGTCTATTTCTCTCTCTCTTTAAAAAAATGAATAAACATTAAAAAAAAAAAAACAAAGAAGTACTTCTTCCTATTCCACTGTATAAATTACTGGGATCCACCTCCTTCATTCTCATCACTAAGAACCATCTTGCTAAGACAACCTCTGCTACCAAAGGGAGTCTCCAAGGAGGTTCTGCCTTATCAGAGCCTCTGGTGCTACCAGAAGGTAAAGGAGCCTCTGCTCACACTGCCACCCTTGGGAGAAATGTACTTCTAAAATGAGAATTAGAATTCAATTTTGTCTTAGAAATAATATTAAAAGATAGGTACTCAGGCACATCACGTGTTGAATGCCCCCTTTAGGGTCTGTTCTAGAAACATATAACTGTCTATGGCACTTCGATGATAATTGCTAAATAACCTTCTTTTTTAAAAACCTTGAAAATTAAATTGAAGGCTCCTGCAGTGGTTGGATGGCTCAGTCAGTTGAGCGTCTGACTTCAGCCCAGGTTGCGATCCCAGGGTTTGTGAGTTCGAGCCCCGCTTTGGGCTTGCTACTGTCAGCCTATAAGCACAGAGCCCACTTCAGATCCTCTGTCCTTCTCTCTCTACTCCTCCCCTGCTGATGCTCTCTCTCTCAGAAAATAAATAAAACATTTTAAAAAAAGAGAATTAAGTTGAAGGCTTCTTATATATATACTGGTAGACCTGGGAGTAGGGAACATTTCACCTCAGCAAGAAGGAATGTTTCATTGCCAACATCTTTGGCATTGCTGTTGCGTGATGACAACAGTAATAAAGTTGACCTATTTTTAGTCTGCTTGATTATTATCTTAAATTATCTTGCAGCTAATGCAGCCCTTGTTGCCTGCTCTTAAAGCTGCTTCTTCTAGGCTTCCTTCTGCCTCACTACTTGGTCTACTGCTGCTTATATATGAATTAAAAGTTGGGAAATGGAAATTCGAGGGATCTTTTAAGACAAAAATTCTTAAGGAAAAAAGCCTAGACATGAATCTGTGTTCTCTATTTTACCAACAAAACGACCTGGGGCTACTAACAACTTTGAGCCTCAGTGTTCCCATCATTAAAACAGGGTCAAAACATCTATTTCATTGAAGACTAAATAATGGAATCTATTTAAAGCACCTGGCCCTTAGCGTACACTCTCAAAATATTAATTCTTTCCTGTAGAAAACATTTTCATATTTTCCAGCTGCCCAGGTTGTTTTGAATGTACTTGCTATGCTTAGGGAATTACCAATCTTAATGTAAGTGATTGGTAATCACTTACAATCCCCAGGGTAAGCTCTGAAAATGAAATTTCCAGACTCTCGCAGCTAGGGTGCAGACATATGACCTGGGCTTCAACATCCAGCACACCTGCATCAGACTTTGACTGGAGGTTAGTAGCTTGAGGAAGGAAAGATTCTGCTTGGAGACCAATTTGTTGGCAAAAGCATCAGACATTTGGGAATGGGGGTGCTTGCAAGGTTAAATTTCTAGTGCAAAAGTGGCCCTGGTGGGCAGTAGAAGTGGCAACAGTTGCTTTTAGTGTTTGTTGGAGTAGTTAGTAGTGGCTGTGACCTCACTGAGCCAGTTCCATGGAGTGGTTGTGGTTACCCCTCAAAGCTCAGTTCCATACTTGTCCCTCCAGCCTCCCAGTGATTCAGAGTCCTCCTCTTAAACCTCTTTTCTACTCACTCAGCCAGAATTAGTTTATGTATCTTGCAACTGGGAGCCCTGACTGATCTATGTGTCTTCACTAGAATTACCACTTGTAAGTAACAGGCCAAGAAGAATGTCAAGGTAGAGGCAGTAATGATGTTGTGTATAGCCACCTTAAACAAAAGTACATGGTTCTGGAAAGCAAATCTTAGAAAACTGTAATGAGTTATAATTGAGTGGAGATTGAAGAATATAACTTTTGAGGAAATTATAATGTTAGAATACTTCTACCAAGTTTCCCTTTCTCTGTTATGTTGGAAATAGTTAAGAGAACTAGATTTTTATGCTCCCCCAAAGAAATTATTTCAGAACCAGTTTATAAAAACAAAAACAACAACAACACATTTAGTCCCTGGATGTTGATTCTGCAGAGCGGTCCCAAGTGAGTTTATCAATTCAAGTCAAAGCCAGAATCAAAATAAATCAGGCATTATATGGCATATTAAATTTCTGGAGCTCAGCTCAGTTCCCTTAATCTCTTAGCAGCAGTAACAGAGTGGCAGCTCTCACTCATTGCAGTGGGGAAATAACAAAGCAAGAGTAAAATTGCTGTTGCAAAATGAAGCACATCACCACACTTCCATCTAATGCATTATAGTTCATGAATCTCCCAGGAGCCAGAAAAACACAGTGAAGTCTTTAAGAGTGAATCCAGATGTCAGCCATCACCATAGCAGTGCTTTAATTATCAAAAAACAAAGAAATAACTCCTTAGGTACATCCTAAGCAGGTGTTCCTTCACAAAAAAACAGAATAGCTGAAGAAACAGCTGTGGTATTATATCTGCTTCAGACTAGAAGAAAACTACAACCTAAATAACACACTACCCAGAGGGAGCACAGAAAAATCAGTTATTAGGATTTTGTAAGTATTACTCTATACAACATAATGACTGATTAATATTAATTACTCCATTTTACAGATGGGAAAACTGAGTGCCTCCTATGGCAGCCATTTCTAATTCAAAGTCTATCAGTCTTGGACAAGTTCACTATATAATGAATTTATTTTGCAGGATCTGATAGCATGGAGTAATGTTTTTTTTTAAAAACATATCTTAACACAAATAACCATTTTCACTTTAGGAAAATTAGAACATAAAGAGCAAAAAGGAAACCTTTAAAACCATCTCTAATAACTGCTATTTTAAACTGAATTTTAAAACTGGGCCCATACTTCGGCTTCAGAAGATCTGTGAGCCTCTGAAACTAAGCAAAAAATGACATTGTGCATTTTTCTTGGGTAGGGATCTATATACCTTTCACCAGGTTCTCAAAGTGTCATCATTCAGAGATTAAGAACTGTCTGTCCTTCTGGGCTGTATCTATGTGACAGGAGCAACAAAGACACCACCCCCAAGTCACAGCCTGGAAAAGAAGATGACCTTTATTTAAAATGTTAAATGGGCCAAAACAAATAGTCATTCCTAAAATTTGGCTTCGCTTCTGTGCATTGGTTCTGTTAAATTATGGAATATTAGGAAAATATTTCCTTTCTTAAGGGTTTTATTTTTTACTTTTGTGGTGTGTGTGTGTGCGCATGCGTGCAATCTTGACTCTTAGCTGCTGCTTTTCAAGCAGAAAAATAGATACTTTCGCAACTCACATTAGTGGGAAGATCTGACAATAAAGTGTCTACAAGAAGCAGCACAGTCAAGGTGGTGATATCGTGGATGAATAATTAAAGCCTGAATATACTTGATGGCAGAGGGGAAAAAGCCAGCTGAAGAAGAAAGAGTGAGGAGATAAATGAGGGAATGAAAGAACCGATAACATCTTTTGGATGCACTTAAGCTAGGAGTAAGGGCTTTGTGATTGAACATGAAAGGAAAGTGGGGAACCACATTCCTTTGATGTTAATGAAAGAGGAAAAGGAAAAATATTGAGAGATACCCTGTGGTATAAAACATATTAAATGGATGGGTTATTTGATGAATTATATCATCCATGCAACAAACTTTTAGTGAGAACTTACTATGTATGAAGCACTATGGCTAGAAATACATATAAGAAATAACTCTTGGCCCAAGGAATTTATAGGATAACTGGGGAGACAGATATAAATCAGTCTTGCAAGGTAGCAGAGTCACAAACGGGGAATAGTAATGTCTGTGAGATCATAGTGGGGGTGGTCAGGAAAGGCTTTGAAGAATGGTGCTCAAAATAGGCCTCAAAATATGAATAGCAGTTAAGGAGAGAAAGGACAATGCAGGAGACAAGAGCAAACACAAAGGGATGAGAAAGCATAGCATGGGTAGAAAATGCCATGTGCATTGAAATGGTGGGGAAACATAAGACTCCATAGGGGCAGGGCTAGTAATGAAGCTGGTTTCTGCAAAAACCCAGGGAAAAGAAAAGGACCCTCAGCTAAGGCAGTGACAAGTGGGGAGAGGGAAAAGAGGATTAACTTGAGAAATATTTAGAAAGTAAGAGTGTCAGGATTTAGTACCTTGTGGGAAAGCCATTATGAACACTTGCCAACACTACATTACCAACAAAGACATTGATAAAGTTAGAATCAAAATCCCATCCTTCTTAAGAGACTATAAGAAATAGTCCTCTGTTTACCCCTGTTTATCTCTATTTGGGCCAAGCTTCCCCCAAATGCCCACCCTATATTGCTCCAGTTACTATCTCCAGGGCCTTCATGACGTAGAACTCAGGGAATACTATTTACATTGTATTCTATGTGAATAGGACATAAGGTACAAGATGAATGATGTCTTGCTTGTCCCTTCCTTAACTCCCAAATCCTTTCACTGTGATCTTCAAAATGCCCTCAAGAACATCTTACTCTGTGATCAGCAAACTGTCCTACAAACTCAACCTCTTGTTTGAATGGTTCCATGCATCAACTGAAAGCTGCCTCAGCTCCGAGGTCCTTGCTGTTCTTGCAGACTGCCCATGTGGAGGCTGTTTTATCTCGAACATCCAAAGCACCTCTGGCCAAGAGGTGGAGTAGATAGTTTTGCACCCATGGCTTCTTTTGAACCATTCTTTTCTTTCTTCAAAACTCATTCCCACTCCTTCCTCTCATCACCAATATTTAATGTTCTCCCTCCTATCTTAACCACTGAAGACTTTAGCTTTTGGTTCAGTTTTTCTCTTTTTCTCCTTTGCCATCCCTAGAATTGTGTCATTTGTGTGGACAATTCATTTCCCACCTGCTTTCTCAGTTCTTGGATCTTCTCACCTCCAACACCTATCCTCCATTACATCATAGCCATACTACCACAGCCATTTTTTTAATCGATTAGAACCAAAGTTTGGTAACACCGAAACCTGGGCTGTTGATGTCTGG
This sequence comes from Hyaena hyaena, assembly GCF_003009895.1. NCBI lineage: Eukaryota > Metazoa > Chordata > Mammalia > Carnivora > Hyaenidae > Hyaena > Hyaena hyaena. The sequence continues at coordinate 66,974 of NW_024081645.1, forward strand.
CTTTGGGCCATTATCCTTTTATTCTTTATACTCTTTTTCTGTAGAACCCCCTCAAATAAATCTGTCGATTTAATTGAGACTCCCACAACCTTGACCTCACCCATTTTCATTATCACTCAATCCCCCTTTCTCTTTACCTTGTTCTCTGGCTTAAATTCTATGGGTGAATATTATAACAATTCCTTCGAGTATTCCTATCTTTTCTTCTTTATTCATTCTGCCTAGAAAAGTAGAAAAACTTGTCTGATTGGAAAATTTGGGAAGAATATACTGGTCATCTTCAGCTCAACTTTTTCTTTGTCCCCTTGGTGATAAGGCTGCCTTCAAAGAGGTTCTAAAGGCAGGCTCAGCCCTGTGCAAAGATGGGAAGAAGCCTGGTCTGGCCCCGTGCTGCACAGTTGTGGGTGAGCAGCTCGGTGGTAGGAAACTCATTTCTGTTTTCTCTTTTACCCATGGTGTCTTTGCCATACTGGTCTTTGATTTCCTAGAAAAACCCAACTCTTTGAATCTTCCTGATTGTGGCCTTTCTTTGCCTGATTTACTCTTTTTTCTCCTCTTTTTTTTTTTTTTTTTGGTGAGCTCTTAATTTTTTCAAGTTTCAACTTCCACTTCTCTAAAGAAGTCTACCCTGAATTCACTATTTAAGGTAGGTTGTCATCCTCCTATTATTCTTATCTCAGCCTCTTGTGGAGTTTAACGTGAATATATTGATCTGGACCTCAGAGGAGAAGGTATATGCCAATTAGGATTTAAACATATGGAGACATATATTCCTTGGCATGTTTCCCAAGGAGACAGTGTTGGATAAGTAGAAACAGTGTTGGCCAAGATAAAAACCATGAAGAATCTGTAAGAATTATCTCCAGGAAGAGAAATTCAATGATGGAACTTAAAAATGAATGGTCAGAGAGAGGAATTCCTTAAGACAGGTGAAGAAGGGGAGATCTTTAAGGAAGGTTTAGTTTACAGTGTCAAAAGCAGTGCTGAAAACTGTCAAAAGGAATCCAGAGTTGGGGCCTGGGCCTTTGCAAGAGAAATTTTAGCATAAGTATGGGGGTCAGAGCCATATTATACAGTGGCTTGGAGACTAAACTAGAGATATGGAATAGTTTAGAGTAAGTATTTTTGGAAAGCCAGCAATGAAAAGAAGAGAGGTAAAGCAGAATGGCAAGAGGGGAACTTAGGATCAAACAATTAGTATTAAGACTGCTAAAAATTTCACCAGTTTTTATAGGTGAAGCTAAAGTATCAGAGTAATTGATGGTATAGATAATCTAGGTGGCTAGAGAAGACAAGAGGCAGGAGGGTAATCAGCCTTGAAGAGGAGTAGCTAACTCCTCCTAACATAGGAACACTTCTTCTGACACTGGAGGGAAGGATGCATATGGACATAGATCAGGAAATCCATGAAGGAGGAAACAAGGCCATCAGTTGAGAATGTAAGAATAGGGGCCCTGAGGAGAATGGTAGACGTTTATAATAGCAGCTTGAGTCAGGTCTGTAGAAAGTACCATACTGTTTTTTAAAGCCAATTCATTCATTCATTTATAATTTCTTAATGCTTATTTATTTTTGAGAGAGACACACACAGCATGAGCAGGGGAGAGGTAGAGAGAGAGGGAGACATAGAACGCAAAGCAGGCCCCAGTCTCTGAGCTGTCAGCATACAGCCCAACATAGGGCTTGAACTTATGAACTGTGAGATTATGACCTGAGCTGAAGTCGGATGCTTAACTGAGTGAGCCACCCAGGAGCCCCTTTTAAAACCAATTTAAATTGAACTCTGAGCCTCAGATTAGTAATCTGGAGAGTAATTCATTCTCAATCATTATTGGGGCTCCTAATAATTATACAAAATTGTGCAATCCCAGAATTGTACAAAACCCACAGAGAACCTTCCAGAAAACTGGATTTAAGTTATTGGCTCATTCTATTTCCTACTGAAATAACCACTACTCCCAAATGTCCATTGACAGAAGGGTGGATATATAAATTGTTGTTTATTATGAAATACTATACAACAGTGAAACATGAGCAAACTATAACAGAGGCAATAAACTTAGGTGATTGTCAGAAATATAATGTTAGTAAAAAGTTTCAGACAAACATAAGGTATGATATCATATAAGTTCAAAGACATATCAAACTCAATGTGATTTAGGAGCATACATAGTCATTTATAGAAAAAAATATGGAAAGCAAAAGAATTGTAAACATAAGAATAAAATAGTAGTTATTTCTGGAAGAAGTGATAAGGATAATCACAGAGAGGCTGGAAGGGTTTCAAAGGTAATGTTCCTTTTCTTAAACTGGGTCGTAGTTATATGGATGTTTATTTTATTGTTTTTTAAATCGTATATATTATTTTATATGTATCATTTTATATATGTGTGTATATTCACATATATACATATATTCTTTTGTGTGGACTAGTTCATAATTTTAAAAATTCACAGTAAAATAAAGTGAATTTATTAAATTTCCAAGTTGTGCCTCAAAGCTTAAGAAAAATGAGTTTTACATTTACAACTTGAATAAATTGACCATTATAAAAAGCACAACAGTTGTTAAGTACTGAGGTCCTTATCATGCATAGAAACACTTCAGAAAATTTCAAAACTCAACTAGCACAGTCCATACCTTTCTTTCTAGGTGCCCTTTCTCTCCTCCCCAGTGGGATTTCTACCACAATATTTTTGATGAATTTTAGCTTTTACAAAAGATGGAAGAAGTTTGAATATATGCAAAGTCAAACTTGACAAACAGAACCATAGCTACAAAACTTCCCTGATAAAGGGGATTCCAAAGCATAGCTGTCTGCTGAAATGGAGGGAGAGAAAAATACAGGGAAATACAGAGAGGACAAGCACAAACTAATAAATTGAATTACCTTGCTATAGATGTTTTATTACACTTTTACAATTTCTCTTTCCATATTCAAATTTTTCAGGATTTTTACCATTTACGCAATCCCTTCCTATCAGTTTGTTATAAATAGTATGTTCATTTGAAAATGCCATATGCTATTTTAATAGTATTAACAGCCAGAAGCTTTTCTCCTCTCACACATATTTTTTTTTAAATGTTTTTTAAAAATTGGTCTATTCCTGAAAGTTAGTCTTTCATCCTGGCATCTGAGTCAACAAAAGAACCTTAAATCATCCCTAGCGACTTTATAATTGAATTTTCCTCAATGAAATCCTTGTGTGCGTATTTTCTGACTTAAAACAAAAATCTCCCCACTACAAATTACCCTTTAGGTTCTAAGTTCTATGCTCTTCCCTTCAGAAATTCTGCCTAATTCTTTTCCTTTGGCAGAATTTTCTTTTATGGGTTTTAAAGTAATAGCTAGGCAAGAGACAAATTTCAGAACCCCCCTGTCTTATTCTTACATGTGACCTTCAGTTTTTCTCTCTTGTATATTCATTCTTTTTCTCCCTGTACCTTTTACTAACTTTCCTTTGAACGCCTTCCATTTTCTGAGTGTGTAACTATTGCCCAGTTTGCAAAATAAACATGAGATTTGGTATTTGGTTGCTAATCTGTCCCATATTTTTGCTGCATCTTTGTTTTGCTTGTCTCCAGTCCTTTCTCAGTTTTTGTCATTCCTCATTCCAAACATAATTTTCTGCCTTTTGCCAAACACATTTTCTTTTGGTTTCATTCCTTATTAAACTTTAACTCTCCTTTTCTTGGCCATTGTTTGAAAACTTAACAAAAGTTATTAATAAATTTTAACTTTACAAGTTTTTAACTTACAAAAATTATTATATTATTTGAAACTTACAAAAATTTCTCCTGGGACCAAAGCAATAGATTTGATCTCTAATTCTCATTTAGTATTTTATGATAAAGGCATAGTTATTACCCACAGTTTACAAATTGCCAAAGGAGGTGTAGAAAGGGAAATATCTTGCCATAAACCATATGTTAAGTCCGTGAGAAAGGCAAACAGAGATCAACTGCCCCCACATCTACCAACACTGTCTTTTTTCTCCAGAGGGATCTAGGGATCATCTGCATCAAAAGTCATCCTCATTGCTCTTGTGCTCTAGGCCTGAGGATTCAGATTCAGGAGATAAGGCCCAGAAATCTCCATTTTTAACAACCCCAAAGTCATTTTTAGGCACAGAAGGAAGGAAGGAAAGAAAGAAAAAATAAAGAGAGGAAAAAAGTCACTGCTCTATTTTAGCTCAGCTTTCTAAGACAGTGAAGGAACTAATCCTTTTTGTGTATATATTGTGTGTCCAGTATTGTAGTCTATTTTTACATAGACATGTTATTAATTGATTTAATTCTATAAAAATCCATTGAGATAGTTCTTATGTTCATTTTAGAGTAGAGAAATTGAGGTCTGAGCCAAGGTCATTTGGCTGGTAACTAGCAAAGTCCATATCTGACTTCATTACCTTGGATTTTAAGAACTACAGCATGGTACATGTTTTAAATTTTAGCATAAATAGCCATCCGATATAGTAATGTTATCATATATATGGGATTATATTAATCCTATAGTATAAGTGCTAACTATAAAACAGATAAATTGATTAAACTCATTCAAGTGTGTGTGCTTTTTTATTCATATGATTGACATAAAGGTTATAGTACCTTCAGGTACACAACATAATGATTTGATATTTGTATATAGTATGAAATGATCACAATAAAATTTGTTAACATCCATCACCATTCATAGTTATAATTTTTTTCTTGTAATGAAAAATATACTCTCTTATCAACTTTTGAATATACAATACAGTATTATTAACTATAGTTACCATGCTGGACATAATAGCATCAGGACATACTTTCTTTATTACCACCTTTATCCATTCACTTACCCCCAAACTCCTATCTCTGGGCAGTCACCAATCTATTCTCTGTATCTGTGACTTAAATTTTTTTTTTTTAGATTCCACATATAACTGATATATTTGTCTTTTTCTGCCTGACTTGCTTTACTTAGCATAATGCCCTCAAGGTCCATCCATGTTGTTGCAAATGGCAGGATTTCCCTTTTTTTATGGGTGTATAATATTCTGTTCTATATGTGCCACATTTTATTCATCTATTTATCCATTGATGTACACTTAGATTGCTTCCATATTTCAACTACAGTGAACATGGGGGTACAGGTATCTTTTCCAGTTAGTGTTTCTGTTTCCTTTGGATAAATACCCAGAAGTGGAATTGCTGATTTCCACAGTGGCTGCACTGTGCATAAGGGGATTCTTTCTCACCAACAGTGCAGAATGGTTTTCTTTTGTCCACATCGATATCCAAATTTGTTATTACTTGCCTTTTTTTTATAATAGCCATTCTCACAGAGGTCATTTCATTGTGGTTTTAGTTTGCATTTCCCTAATTATTGGTGATATTGAGCATCTTTTCATGTATCTGTTGGTCATCTGTGTGTCTTCTTTGGAAAAATGTCATTTCAGATCATCTGCCCATGTTTTTAATTGGATTGTTTGATTTTTTGCTATAGAGTTGTATGAGTTCTTTATGTACTTTGGATAGTGATCCCTTATTAGATACATAATTTGCAAATATTTTCTCCCATTCTGTAGGTTGTTTCATTTTGTTGATGGTTTCTTTTTTTGTGCAGAAACTTTTCAATTTGACGTGGTCCCACATGTTTTATTTTTGCTTACTTGCCTTTGCTTTTGGTGTCAAATCCAAAAAATCATCATCAAGACTGATATCAAGAAGCTTACCACCTGTGTTTTCTTCTAGGAGTTTTATAGTTTACGTCTTATGTTCAAGTCTTCAATCCATTTTGAGTTGATTTTTGTATATGGTGTAAGATAGTGGTCCAGTTTCATTCTTTTTCGTGTGGCTGTCCCATTTCCCCAAGAACATTTATTAAAAGAGACTGTTTATTTCTCTATTGTATATTCTTGGCTCCCCTGTCATAAATTAATTGAATGTATATGCATGGGTGTTGTTCTGGGCTATCTATTCTGTTCCATTGATCTATGTGGCTGTTTTGTTTTTTTTAACTTTTTTTTAAGTGTATTTGCTTTTTGAGAGGGGGAGGGACAGTGAGAAAACGGGGAAAGAGATCATCCCAACCAGACTTCACACCATCAGCACAGAGCCCAGTATGGAGCTTGAACTCACAAACTGAGATCATGACCTGGGCCAGAAATCAAGAGTCTGATGCTTAACTGACTAAGCCATCCAGGTGCCCCTATGTGTCTGGTTTTTGTTTTTTTTTTTTCTTTGCCAATGCCATATTGTTTTGATTACTATAGCTTCGCACTATAGTTTGAAATCAGGAAGTGTTATGTCTTCAGCTTTGTTCTTTCCCAAGATTGCTTTGGTATGAGAGGCATGATTTTATCTTTTCCTGAAAATTATCCTTTAACACAGGAAACATATAAACAAACACAATGACACAAGAATTAAAAATTATGAATATGCTAACTATGTCAAAGAATCATGATCACATGCTAGTCATAAAACCTACAATGAAATGTAGCTACAATGTAGCTACTAGCTAATGCCAGTCATAAAAGCTACAATTGTTCTGGGTGGGGAATGCCTATTTTTAGTTCCTTCTACCTAGACCACGAATGCAGTAGCTAGAGGTAGAGCTGCCGCCTTAAGTCACAAATTGCAAACTGAATATTGATGATAAGAAGAGCCTGAGTTTGAATGTGTATCCATAATACCCTCAACTGCTTTCTAGATTTTAGCTGAAAAAGAAACTTCTCTCTCATTTAAACTCTATAATTTGGGGTTTACTTTCTCACCGGTGAGCCTAATACTAAATAGTAAATACTTCTGTTATAAAATTCTATCATGATAAATACTAATGATTATAATAGGTAACAAAACTATATTTGGTATCATTTCACAAGCCTAAAGCAACAATGAGAATGTAGTATTTGAATAGTAATTAACACATATGAACTCAAGATAAAAATGACAGAAAACCATTGTTAAAATAATTATTTCTGATTCCATGATAACTTTTTAGAGATGCCTTTGCTGTGTCAAAAACAAAATTTGAATGTTATAGGATGAGTAATACATTGAGACAGTACATTGGGTCACTCTCTCTTTTCCCAGAGTTTCCAGTCAGGTTTCCTGCTGTATTGCACCAAAGCCAAATGTCCTATGTCAGGATAAAGTACTCTAGCAGCTTTAGGATTGCAATCCAAGATTAGGTTGTAATATTGGATAAAACTGGTGCTAATGGGAGGAAATATGAACTCTTGGGGAAAGTTCAAGTATCAACTAAGCTAGTCAGGTAATTACAATTTATCATTATAATTGATACTTTGAAAAATGTCTTCTGAAGAATTAAGTGAAAATCCTGCATTCCCTATTCTAGAAGTTGACCCATTATACCTTATTCTGTTATAGCAGAATTATGCCCATGGTTAAAATTATTTTTCCACCTTGCCCTTCTTAGAGGGACAGCATCATATATGTAGGAGGTATTTTTATTACTTTAAATCTATATCCATTTTATATTTAGGGAGTGGGTAGGTAAAGTACAGATGAATTTGGAAACCCATAAAGAGCAGGAAGAATCAAACAGTATGATTTAAAAAGGGAAAATTAATGTTTTATAACTAATGATGAGGGAGTGAGGGGCAAGGTAAGGGCAAAGCACAAGCTAACAGCACCACCACCCCAGGTGGGATATGTGTGATATTCCTCGGACATTCCTGGCTGCCCAAGAACAAGGGAAAGGAAAGAAAGCAGATGGTTGACTGATAGAGAACACAGTCATGCAGGACAGGAGTCTCCTTCAGTTTAGGGATAACTTAATAAACAGCAAGAAAAAGGCAATTTTAGCCGTAGCCTAATCTTCAGAAACTCATACACTCCCATTTCCTGGAGTCCCAATATCACCCTCATCAAGATGTAAGGGGGTTTAAGTGCTTGCCATGGTGATGTGGGAAACAGAGGCAAATGAAAAGTTAAATTCCCTTACTGTCTACAGCCCATTGACAAGTCTTTGAACAGGCAGAGTGACCTTCCTCTAGGAGCTTAGCTGCCTCCATGATGACACTTTGCTGGGGGCAAAACGGAATTTTGGCTTAACATTATCCTGATGCCCCCTCCCTCAGGATCCTGTGAGTCTCCTTACACACATATAAATTCCTTTGCAAACCTCCTTTATCTTTAAGCCCCGTGTATCTGTCAGCAATTATACTCCAAGCATATGGCCCCTGATACAAATCTGAAGGATCTTATGATTTAGGTTTTACGAAACAGTAGTAAATGATGTTTTCCTAAAAACAAATAGCCCCTCAAGGTCCTGGAAACCTTGCTTCCAAAATTTCTTAGAGACTTACACTGTCCCTCACCCCCTTCCAACCTGAGGGTATATAAGCAGTCACTCTTTACAACCGCAGTGCAGCTTTTCCTGACCATGGGTCCTCTCCCCATGCTTTAATAAAATCATCTTTTTGCACCAAGGACATCTTCAAGAATTCCTTTCTGGCCATTGATACTGGACCCCACCATCACCCCAAAACCCCATCACTAATGTAACAAATTTTTTAAAGCATTTTCCATATTATTTTAAACTCTTTAAAATTTTTGTTTCTTTTTCAATGTTTATTTATTTTTGAGAGAGAGAGAGAGAGAGAGAGACCGCATGAGGGAGGGAGGGGCAGAGAGAGAAGGAGACACAAAAGCCAAAGCAGGCTCCAGGCGCTGAGCTGTCAGCATAGGGCTCGATGTGGGACCTGAACCCACGAACATGACCCCAGCTATGTCGGACGCTTAATCAGCTGAGCCACCCAGATGCACCACTAAGGTTACAAATTTTTAAGAAATTTCTTTCTTTCTTGTTATGTTATACCCATATCGCAGTATCCTCACCGACCAGAGACCACCAGGGAGACCGAGTCACGCATGCAAAGGCAAAGGGCTTTATTACGGGCTTAAGCTCGGGCTCACAGACTTCACCAGCGTATGGGTCCGTGCTGAGAGCCCCGAACAAGGGCAGAGTAGGGTTTTTATGGGGTTTGAGGCGGGGGAGTTACAGAAGTTGTGACATGGGAACAGTGATCCAATCATAATTATTCAACATCATTGACAGCGGGTTTGACCATACACATTGTCTAGAGTATTCGTTACTTTTGGCGGGATCCAATTACAACATTTAGAGTACCTTTAAATTCAACCAATCACAGAGCGAGCCTAGGGTCTTGTTTGGCGACTAACAGGTTAACTTTAACATTAGGTAACAGGGTCCTATCTATAGTTTCTATCTCCAGGCCTCTCCCTTAACTATGTGGAGGGTGGTCGCTGGCCTTTCCTGATTGGGTGTTGCAAGGGTTGTTACTCCTGCCTTGGGCAATGTGTAGCTACCTGATAGTTTCCGGGAAGCCGAAACTCAGGCCTTCTAGTTTAGAGGGGAAACTTAAAGCCCGTCATGGAGTCAGTTTGGTTTGGACGTTTAGACTTGTGGCCTTACAGTTCTTGTTTTTGAATGCAAGATTCAGTGAACAGGTCCAAGCAGGAATTGAGAAGTGGATTTTGGTGGACTTAGTGCAGTACTAAATTTCTGCAATTGAAATAGTTACTACTAATATTTTCCTAAATGTTCAGGTTTTAAAAAATAGATAACTTTAATCTTATGATCTTAATAAGTTGGATTTACCCCCTTTTTTATTGAACATAAATAGATGTTAAAATCTAGAGGCATTCTCTGAAGCTATTAGAGCTACTGGAAGTCCACACAAGGATTCCATTTGAAGATTGCTCCTAGAGGACATATTTAATAAAAGCTCATTTCTAATTTTCCTCCTATCTAATGCCAGAAGACCAAGCTGACCGTGTTGGGATGTGATCCTTTAACTCAGTGATTTCTCACCTGAGATTTGGATCATATAATCATGCTTTAAGTACTTGAGCAAGGGTTCTGACACTGCATTTCTAATCAGGGAAACATAAAACAAGATTTGTCCTCAAGCTGTTTTACTTGGCATATAATGGTCTCCATTTCCTTTCATGAAGCATTATCTTGATAAATTGCTGTGTTTTAAAGATCACTTTTTCACTGGAAAATGTGCAATAGATCAGACACTGATGGCTCTTGTTGGGGTTGAGATTTTGGCCACATGTATAACCTTACTGAATGCTATATTCATGCCCCATGATATTCCTGACTTTGCTCATTGTTTCTAATTTGTATACTGGCTATTTTAGCAAATTAGACAGGATAGATTCTCCAAACGATAAAGCACAGTCTTTAGCTAAACTAAGAACTAAAAAGCATTTAAGAATATTATCATACTAAAAAAAATTCGTGAAGTCTTAAAACTGAAAGAAAGGAAGGACGGAAGGAAGGAAGGATGGAAGGAAGGAAGAAGAAAACAGTCCTGCTAGTCAGGTCACATTCCTTGAATTCAAATGTTAATTATTCCCAGTGAATATTACCAAGGTAATTGATTTATACAGGTATGTTAGAATTTGAATCACTTACCTATATTCATCCCTGGAAATCTAGCAGTAGTTTAAAGAAAACTTACATGGTAATTTGTCCGTACTTATTACACTTGGAGGAACACTTAAAAAACACTACACATAAACAAAATACAAAGCAGGCACATCGCAGTGGAGTACAAGTTCCTTAGAGTGACAATAACAATTAGTATAAAAAGAACAGCGTTGGCTCCATTGAGGACTACTATTTCCTCAAAAGCAAAGGAGCAATTTAGAGGAAAACTATTGGAATTAGTCACTATATCAGTGAGCTGATTGTTAAATAATGCCCTGAAATAACTTTGAAATAACACATGGGTATAGCAGTGCTACTAGCAAATGGTAAAGAAAACATTTCTCAATTCACTTATATTTACCTGAACTTTCTTTCTGTCAATTAAGTTTTTTGTCACAAAGAAGTTAAGAAAACACCTGTCCTTCTGTTATTTTTTTATATTAGATTTATAATTCTAATAGAGGATTAAAAGACTACTTTATAATTATCAAGCATGAATCTCAATTTCATATTTAAAAATAAAGTTCATGTCATGCCCGAAGTCATGGAGAAACTTAGAAGTGGTGTTTAAAATAGAATTTTAGACTACTGACTTGAAATCTCATGCTCTGACCACTAGACCACACGCCTGCCCAAGGATACTTACATTTTTTTACTGTGTTATTCTTCTTTGTAATTAGATGCAGTGATTAGAGTGTCTTTTGCATTACTCTGCATTTTTCTTTTAAGTTAGGGTTGTAACCCACATAGGGCAATGTCCCTTACAAAACTAAACAAGGGATTTTCAGTCTTGCAATACAATCTCTTGATATTTGTTTATAGGTTTCACACATCAAAAAAACAATGAAATCTGTAATTTTTCAAATTACAATCTTCTCATTCTCTAAGTTATGTGCCTATGAGAATTTGCAAATCTTTTGAAGAGAATGTAATATTTATGCTTACAAAATGTAGGCTTTCATATTTGGGTACAATTACAAATCAAGGCCTTTTTTTTCTCCCATAATAATCAGTTCTCAAAGTTGTGGGTTTTCCTCATTTGAAAATAAATTAATGGGAATTTTAAAATATAATTCATCCAGTTATTAAATCTTTTCAATCTTTAAAATTAGAAACCATTTCATTTCTCAATCTGCCAAGAAGCAATGGCAGAATATGCCTTTTAGCATATTACAATTTAATTTTTGTTGATTGAGGAAATAAAAATAAACAGCTAAAACTTTTAATCTAAATTTAAAATAGGAGAAAACTGCTATGTGATTCCTTATTATTTTGCTTTCTTTTTCATGACACATGTGTATTGTGTGCTTAAATAATTGAGTTTTTCTCTATCAAGTACTTGTCAAGAGAAAAAGTCAATTTTGGAACAACAAAAACTCAAAATACTACAGATGGCTTTCTAAAGGAATTTGAATTAGATAGTATTCAATGTTGCAAAAAAAAAAACAAAGATAACTTTTATAGCCCTAAACATCAAGTTTTTAAATTAGAGATTGATATAAAAGGGAACTGATTTTGCTTCATCATTCATTTTTAAATAACACATCATAGTTACTAAATTATACAGTTTTATGTAGAGACATACATATTTTCTGAATGCTGTCATGTAATTATTTAGAAATTTCATTTTCAAAGCCATGAGTTTTAGACACAGGTTACTTTTTAAAATCATTAATACTTTAGAGATGAAGATGTGGTCACTCACATTTTTTCCAGACCTTGCTGGAGCCATCTGTAGAGCAGGCAGTGGGAGGTGGGGAGCACGGTGGCAATAGTCAAATGGGAAATTTGTTCACCCTCATATAAAAAGTGTAGGCTGTTGTTAGGGAGTAAAGAGTGTTCCAGAGGGAAAATAATGTGGAATCAGGAATGTCAGTGTCCATACAAAGAGATACTCTTCTACGTAGTGGTTGCCTCTTTATCAAAACTGTAGAAAATAAGTTTGGAGAACAAGTTCTTTATCTAATTTGCTCAACACTGTACCTCCGGTGTCTAGAATAACAAATTTTTACTAAATGAATAAATGAGTGAATGGATGGATGGATGAATGAGTAGTGACTCCATTGGATGCCTTTTAAATCAAGTTGCCATATTAACATTAATAATCATGGGTAAACTGAAGGTAATCCCACTGACAGTGAGTGGCGTAGGAAGTATACACACTGAAGATGTTTGAGAGAAGAGAACTGTGGCTGGGATGAAGGATTCTTGAGAGCAAATGGCCACTTGGGCAACCTGAAATTTTCCAAAGTAGTTGTAAGTCATGGAGAGAACAGTAATCTACTGACATCAAAACCTCCTCTGAAATTTATGGATGAAATATGATAGCTGGTCTGTCTTTTAAAATCATACTTTGAGAGGTGCCTGGGTTGCTCATTCGGTTAAGCGTCTGACCAGCTCAGGTCATGATCTCACAGTTCGTGGGTTCGAGCCCCATGTCGAGCTCTGGGCTGACAGTCTGGAGCCTGCTTCAGATTCTGTTTCTTCCTCTGTCTCTGACCCTTCTCTGCTCACGCTGTCTCTGTCTCTCAGAAATAAATAAAAGACATTAAAAAAATAAAATAAAATCATACTTTGAGGGCTAAGGTAGGGAGAACAGGAAAAATGGATGAGGTATAGATGAAAAAAATTGGCTACATGTTGATAATGGTTGAAGTTAAATACACGTTATCCATTATACCCTTCTCTACTTTCATGCTTCAAACTTTAAAAGTCAATAAACACACGACTCTCCACTTAAGCATGACATAGTAAACATTTATATTGCCTAATATGTAGATAGTCTATTCTTAGGCCTACTTATACTGTGTAGATTAGGAACATTTTGGAAAAGATTTGTCTTCATGACAAAAAAATTACTTATAGCTCTAGATGCAATAAATTATGATGGAAATTATTATCATATCACTGATATCAGGTTTTTAAGAATCTTGGGGGAGAGCTAAGGAGCATATCTTTACCCAAAACCCAGTTGTCCTCAGCACATCTTCACACTCAGATGAGGGCTGAGGAAGTCAAGGAGATTAGTGGTAAGGTAACCTAAATAACCAAGGTATCCTTGATAACCCACCTGTTGCTGCCCATTTACAGAAAAGACTTAGGTGTGGCCCTCTCTTCAGGTACTGGAATTTATTACTTTTTAGTGCTTTATGTTATTCTCCTTGCCTGAGCATGAGCCAGATTTTTTATTAATATTTTATTTATTTGTGAGAGAGAGAGGCAATGTGAGTAGGGGAGGGTCAGAGAGAAAGAGAGGGAGATACAGAATCCGAAGCAGACTCCTGTATCTGTGCTGACTGAGCTATCTGTCAGCACAGAGCCCAACATGCGGCTCGAACCCACGAACAATGAGATCATGACCTGAGCCGAAGTCAGATGCCTAACCGACTGAGCCATCCAGGTGCCCTGAGCATGAGCCAAATTTATTCATCAAATTACATTAGTCTTAAATTCTGGCCTACCTACCCTATCTTAGTCCATTCAGGCTACTGTTAAAAAATACCATAGATTGGGGACCTTGTAAACAACAGAAATTTATTTCACACAGTTCTGGAGGCTAGAATTCTGAAATCAGAGTGCCAGCGTGGTTGAGTTCTACAAAGCCCCCTTCCAGATTACAGACTGCAGACTTCTCTGTAGCCTTTTATGAGGGCACAATCCCATTCCTGAGGGCTCCACTCTCATGACCTAATCACCTCCAAAGGTTCCATCTCCTAATAGCATCACCTTAGGCATTATGTTTTCAACGCATGAGTTTTGGAGGCGACACGAACATTCAGACTGTAGCAAACCCTTTAATGATTTTATGTTTCTCTTAAAGTCTAATTTCTTAACAAGGAACACATACTTTTTCCTGCCTCTTCAGAGGACTTTTCTGGGTCTTTTTCAGCTCAGTGATTTGTGACTTCATAAGTAAACAATCTAATATGTATTAAGTAACTGAGGTAAAATAAGTTTGAATTCTCATTTTATTTTTAGGCACCATCATAAGTAATGTGATGCATTCAAATACAAGTTGATGAGAGGACATGAGGTGATTTTTCTAGCCCAATCCCCATGCTGTCCTACTCAAAAGTGTATTTTCATTGAGATTGATTGGCAAATGTTTGGTGTGAGAGCTTTAAAAAAAAAAAAACCACAGCTATGTATTACAGAGTCCTGGAGGGCAAGAAGTATCTCTCCATAGGTACCTTTTTTATTTTCTCACAGCACCTTAAAAATAATTGTGTCACATAGTAGACCCCAATACCTTTCTTTGCACTATGAATCATCACTATACCACACAGCCTGACCTGAAAATAAGTGATTCCCATATTTAGTAGTGTTAATCTGAAAAATTTTAAGCCTATCTTGTTATTGAATTAAGAAAATCCACAATGGCATCATTGTACAATTGAAACCCACCCCCTGTATATTCAGTACTAAGGCTGAAAAATCATACTGTAATGGAAGAAGGCCAAAATTAAGTGAGCTGTTCACTTCAAATTGTACCATAGCTCTAGTATTCATACAATATATTGCAATTTCCAGCTGACCTTTCAAATCTACTTACAAGAAGAGAGGTTTATAATTCAAATATTGTAGGAAGAGGAAATCTAATTTTGACCTTGAGTCAAATTGATGCCAAAGGAACTTTATGGTTTTCTTTACTTTATAAGCTGTAATTGCAAATACAGTTTCCTTCATCTAAAAAACTATTCCACCCTGAAATTTTCAAACAAAAATAGTTTGCAGAAACATTGGCAAAAGACATCTTCAAAGGAAACTAACTAGTTTGAATTAGAAGGAGAGGGAGGAGAGAGATGGTGGATATTTTTAAAGGGATTATGTTTTCAATATTTTGGGCATTCGATGTCTAATTCCTGTTGCTTTTTTTAAAAGCATTTCTCATTTAAAATTTAAAAGTAGATTAGTAATTTAAATGTGCTTAATTTGTAAATAAGATAAAAATAACATGTGTATAAGATACTTGAAAAGAAAAAACATGTGAACATCTCCTTAAATATTAAATAGAAATAAAATTGTTATTAGTAGATGCCATAAAATACTAAAATAGGTGGGTCCAAATTATGGCATTAATAAAGAGATAGAAATGGTAAGGCGTTCATTTACCAAAAATATTTTTGACTATTTTTGCCAGAATTCTTGATAATATAATTTCATGTGTAATGCCAAAAAGAATGAGTTATGTTGGTTGCCCCCAACATTGTTCATTATGATGCATCTATAGGTTAATTTTATTTTAAAAAATTAACAAAAAAATTTTTTGAGAGAGAGAGTGTGCGAGTGTGCGCAGGGAGGGGAGGGGCAAAGTAATAGAGAGGGGATCTTAAGCAGGCTCCATGCCCAGCAAGGAGCCTGATGGGGTTTAAACTCAGGACCATGAGATCATGACCTGAGCCCAAATCAAGAGTCAGATGCTTAACCTACTGAGCCACCCACACATGCCTGGTGTGTCTGTAGGTTAATGCCTAACTTTGAGATTACTGGCTCATAACCTTTGCCACAACAATTGCCTAATGTTCAACATAAGACACCTCAGGATTCTTGTTTTACAAAGTTAGTGTATTATCTCAGTAGTTGAGATGTTAGGATAGAGTATGAGATTAGCATTAAATAAAAGTGTTATCCTTTCTTACTTCCTATTGTAGCAAATTCTAGGTCATTACACTGATCCCAGTTCTCAAATAGATAACTCTGTGCGTGTGTGCGTGCACGCATAACTTTTACACTCAGGTACTTCTGATTCCAGTTTATATTGCACATGGATTTTCACTATCCAAAGCATATTTGAACAAGGTAACACAAAGGAACCCACCAAATTTATCTCAAATGTTTTTAGCTTACCTTTGAACTAAATGTACCAAATATTGAAGTAATAATTGCAGCAATGAGAAGAGGAGATATGTGAATCATTGAGAGTACATAAATGTTGAATTAAAGTAGTTCGTGTATTGGTTAAATGGCTATCAGATTAGAAAGAAAGTTCAGAGGTTCTTTTTGTTCCTAGGAAGAAATAATTAAATACAATAAAAACAAAGGAGTTGGAAAAGATCCAGAGAAGCATCACATCTTCACAGAAATGGCTTTTGTGTTAGGTCAGGATAAAATGATAGATTTAGAAAGATAAATCCATTTCCAGAAGTAATAACCCCGCTACAAAAAAAAAAAAAAAAAATCCCACCAGATTAACAAAACCAGGATAAACTAAACCAAGATAAGAAAAATAAAAAAATAAAGATGGAAATTGTGTTATGCTTCTACCCTTAGGCCACTTCATAGAATCTTAACCTATTACACTGGAAAGGACATGACAGAAGCCTTGGTCCAACTCCTTCATTTCACAGATTTGAAAACTGAGGAGCAGAGCCCCTGTGTCATTTGTCCAATGTTACACATTTGATGGTGGTGGGCTGGGGTAAAAACATGGCTTCCTGATTTCTGGTCTGAATTTCTTTCCATTATTACTAATCAGGGATATCTCTTTATCAATTCAAAACCACAAATGTGTTTTGATTATCTTCTTACAACAGTATTGTGGGACCTAAATGCCGTTGCAATTATTATCATGGTTGTTAGATTTCATGGCCATTATCCACCTGCTGGGGCTCTACTTTAAGGCACACAGGCAAGGAAAGTAGTCTACTGTCCTGTAACATAAAATAGTTACTTTGGAGTAAAAAAATTATCTGAAAGTTCCTGCAGGAAAAGTTCTCTTATTAACACCCTTGCCTTCTCCCTTTTTCCAAGGTAACGATATCCTACCCAGTTGCCCCAGGATGAACCTGGTTAGTAATTCTTGGTGTTTCCATTTGAAGAGATGAACAAAGGAGGTGTCAGGGAACAAAAGCTTTTAGTGTAAGACTATGGTCACCTTATCTCATGGAGAAGAGATGGCAATTATGTATTGGGATGGAAAAAACAAATAAGACTTATAAACAATTTACCCAGCAATATCACTGCTGGGAATTTATCCAAGGGATAACTCTCCCAAGGGGGAGTGCTGATGCATAGGGGCACATGTGCCCCAATGTTCATTGCAGCACTCTCAACAATAGCCAAAACATGGAAAGAGCCTAAGTGTCCATCAACTGATGAATGGATCAAGAAGATGTGGTTTATCTATACAATGGAATACTACATGGCAATGAGAAAGAATGAAATCTGGCCATGTAGCATGGATGGACCTTGAGGGTGTTATAGTGAGCGAAATAAGTCAGGCAGAGAAGGACAAATACCACATGTTTGCACGTATAGGGGGATTAGGAGGAACTTAATGAAGGACCATGGGGGAGAAGAAGGGGAAAAATAGTGGGGGAGAGGGAGGGAGGCAAACCATGAGAGACTCTTGAATGCTGAGGACAAACTGAGGGCAGATGGGGTGGGGAGAGGGGGAGGGAGTGATGGGCATGGAGGAGGGCACTTGTGGGGATAAGCTCTGGGTGTTATATGGAAACCAAGTTGACAATAAACTATTTTTAAAAATAAATAAATAAAACGAGAAATCACAAAAAAAGAGTCTATATCCGTCAGTGTTGCATAAATTGAAGAAGAAAGTAAAAAGAGGGAAAAAAAGAATTTATAAACAATTTAACAATTTGTCTATAAAATTAGAATATAATCACATCTGCTAATAGAAATGCTTTTTCCATATCAGTAATTCCATATAGGTTTCCCACACTGCCCTTAGCATTTGGTGCTCCTGGTAGTTTGTGCTGAATATTTTCTTTCAAGTTACAAAGTAAAACTCACATATTTGAAAAAGAGAAGAAACATCAAGTCTATTATGTTTTACATTACTTCATTTTCATTTTAGTGTCCTTTTAGACTTAGAATAGATTTATATAAACACATATTTAGGTTGAATGCCAAAAGGCTTAGTATTATAACAATTGTCAGAGGTTGAAACTAGATCTCATCATAGAATGAACTTGGCTATAAGAAGAAATGTGAAATGTAATCACAATTACATTTTTACAATAAAAAAAGTCAGTAATAGAATCTTTTTTAAATGTTTATTTTGCAAGAGAGAAAGAGAGAGAGCGTGTGTGAACAAGGGAGGGGCAGAGAGAGAGGGAGAGAGAGAATGCAGGCTCTACGCTGTCAGCACAGAGCCTGATGTAGGGTCTGAACTCATGAACCATGAGATCATGACCTGAGCTGATATCAAGAGTCAGACCCTAACCAACTGAGCTACTCAGATGCCCCAGGATTTTTATTTAATGTCCATCTATTTTGGGAAGGGGCAATGGCAGAGAGAGCAGAGAGAATCCCAAGCAGGCTCAGGGCTGCAGCAGAACCCAAATCAAGGCTCAATCCGCCAAATCGTAAGATCATGACATGAGCTGAAATCAGAAGCCAGATCCATAACCAAATGAGTCACTCAGCACCCCATCACTAATAGAACTTTTAAAGTTTGATAACGTACAGGAACAAATATTTGGATTTCTGTCAATCTCTTTCTCTATTTCTCATTTTAACAACTTAAAATTTCTTGTTTTCTGTATAACTATCAGCTTTCACAATCTTTTGTGAAATTTTGCAATACTTTCCTCTTCCAATACTTCCAGTGTATAGGGAAATTTTAATTCCAAGTTATGTCTGTACATTCAAAGTGAATAGTCAAATGTTAACGAATATACATTAGAATGGACTTCCTTGTTGGCATTATGCTCCTGCTTTGCTGTCAGTACAGGATGTAGACATGATGATGATGATGTAGGATTGTGGCTATGTGACCTTTCAAAGGCCAAAGGGAGGCTGTAGTTGAAGCCAAATAGAAATCTTGTCCAAATGCCAAAATCAAAACCAAACTTTACTGAGTCCCCAATTCAGAGTTTGGTAGAACATTTCAATAAGCAAAGAATGTCCTAATTTGTTAATAGTTTTTCTATTTGTCTTCCTTTCTGGAGAAATAACTAGACAGTTTAAACTGAAATCAATGAGTTCCTCTAAAATCCACAAGATGGTGCTATGAAGTGGCGTTTAGAAAATTTTTGAAAACCATATGCCTTCTAGGAGCAACTTTTAGGGAGGGCCAAATAAGTACCATTTAATAATATCGATTACAAGTAAATACCATTTTTAAAAAAAGTAATGTCAACCAGATGAGTTGATATAAGGAAAGCATACCTTTACATCTAATGTTGCTTTTCAATACTTTGTCCCCCAAATGATACTTCTGCAATTCTGTTATTGGCCTCAGGTTTTAAAAAATTCTTATGAGAAGACTAAGAATTGAACTTGGATCTCAGCAGGGCTAAGTTGTGATGGAAAAAGTACTGCATTGAAATAGAGACCAGAGTCCTATTTTTAAAATTAATTTTTTTGAGAGGCGGGAGAGAGAGAGAGAGAGAGAGAGAGAGAGGAGGAATGAGTGGGGGAGGGGCAGAGAGAAGGGGAGACATAGAATCCAAAGCACGCTCCAGGCTCTGAGCTGTCAGCACAGAGCCAGATGCGAGGCTCGAACTCACAACCCACAAGATGATGACCTGAGCCAAAGTTGGACGCCTAACTGAGCCACCCAGGTGCCTTGAGACCAGAGTTTTAATCTCTGCCCTCTACCTGAATGGCTGCAGCCAGCCAGCCTTCTATCTCTGTCAGCTGTTCCCCACCAAGTGCAGTTTTACCCCTGGGGAATATTTAGCAATGTCTTGGAGACACCTTTGATCATCACGACTTTGGTGTGGGGCTGCAACTCGCACCTGTGAGTAGAGGTCAGAGGTGCCACTGAGTATCCTACAATGCACAGGAAAGATTTACCCACAACAAAGAATTACCCTGCCCAAGAGTAATTGTGTCCAGGTTGAGGAACTTGACCTATTTGCTCACTCTTTCATTGGTTTGTCTGTTCATTTATTAATTAGTTCACACATTCATTGACTTCTGCATGTGTGGATTCATTCCTTCAACAAGTTTTTACAAAGTGTCTACTATGATTCAAGGCTGAATAAGGTCTAGGGATTAAAAAGACAAAAATTATCCTACTCTTGTTCAACCTTATGAGGGAGCAAGACACTTATGAAATAACAATTTGTGATCAGTGTTTCAGTGTTAAATGTAGGATGTTCTGAGAACATAGGAGAGTCTGATGAACACTGGAGAAGAGGGACGAATTCAGGAAGGGTTCACAAGAGTGGAAGTTGTTTACTGGTTGGGTGGAGAGTGGTCATAGAATGAAACTTTGTGCAAAGCACAAGCTAAGCCAGAAATGTATAGTAGTCCAAAGTGTGTTTGATGAAGTGTATGCTGCTGTGGCATGAGATTAGAGTAAGGAGGGAGGCTGGGAAAAGGAGAGGCAAAACTCTGAAAAAGGTAGAATGGGATCCCGCTGAGAAGGGCCTTGGAATTCATCCTCCAGGTACCAAAATTTAAAACAGAAGAGTGATATTAAACATGTGGTAGTCACTTCACCTCTTTAGGCCTGGGTTTCATACTCTTAAAGTGTTTGATGAGATATGTTTCAGGTTGCCTTTAGCTTTAAAACTATGTTTTGTAATTATAAAGCCAATCCGTTAGATATGTTAAATGCGGTATATTCTTAGATTGATAATTACAACTATCAGTAAAAATTGCAATATCTATAAAGAATATATCTTTATACACAGAAGTTGTGTTCTCACAGATATTTGCTTTCATTATAATGAACAAAATATAAGATATTCCCATTAATATATTTGGTGTTGGTTTTAGGGGTGGATATACTTGAGAAAATCAAGTTATTTTGCAGAGTAGAGTCTCCAATCAGTTAATTCCTATGTCAATAACTACTTTTGGTTGCACCTGGGACAAATTTTTAAAAATATTTTTTCCTCAACCTTTTCTAATTTTATCAGTAAGTTTTATTTATTTTAACAAGTTTTTTTTAAGTTTATTTATTTATTTTGAGAGAGACAGGGACAGCACAGGTGGGAGAGGGGCAGAGAGAAAGGGAGAGAAACTATCCCAGGCAGGCTCTGTGCTGCCAGCACAGAGCCTGGGTGGGGCTTGAACTCACGAAACTATGAGATCATGATCTGAGCCAAAACCAAGAGCTGAATGCTTAACCAACTGAGCCACCCAGGTGCCCTTTTTTGTCAATAAGTTTTAGACAATCTAATTAGATCTAAGTAATTTAATGTATGTTTTATAATTTGAGTAATTACTTTAAAATATGAGTATTTTGGGGAAATAAAACTTTGGAGTCTTCTGTCATACATTGATAAATGAAAAGAACCCAAAGATTAATAACTGTTTGAATTTTACTTGAGTAAAATTAGTAGTTATCAACTGAATATTTGATATAATTTGATTATGATTTATAAAGTGTATTTTCATGATATATTTCTCATTTAATATTTTAATATTTGTAAGTTAAATTCAGCTTTAAAATATAGGTAGCTGAAACCCCGCTGCAGTCCTGTTCTGTTGTCATTCAGAATGTAAGCCCATAGATCAAATGACATACCGTGAGATAAAAGAAAAAACAAATTGGGTGGGGAATACAGAAGAGAAAAATGGGCCCCATATCTAAATAGAGCTCTTCTATGAGAAGAGTTGTACCCCAAATAGAGAAATGAAAATCCTGATGTTAAAGGTGACAGAGGCACTGGGAAAGACAGGGCTGTGTTACAGTCTTCTGAACTGGGTAGGGATGCACGAACTAAGCCCCTTCCATCCTTGCCTGTTGTCTTACTACATCAGTCCGATTGTCTCTTTGAATCCTTTTCACTCCTTCCCCCAAATCATGATCCTTGCAGCTTCTGGGTCATATTTTCTTTTCTTCTTAAAAAAAATTTTTTTTTGATGTTTTATTTATTTTTGAGAGAGAGAGAGAGAGACAGACAGACAGACAGACAGTGTGATCAGGGGAGGGTCAGAGAGAGAGGGAGATACAGGATCTGAAGCAGGTTCCAGGCTCTGAGCTAGCTGTCAGCACAGAGCCGACGCGGGGCTCAAACCCACGAACCGGTTAGATCATGACCTAAGCCAAAGTCGTATGCTTAACTGATTGAGCCAGGCAGGTGCCCCACTGTATCATATTTTCTTAAGTATTAATGAAAACCTTTGATGGATCATTTCAGATTTGAATGTCCATTCATATTTATTCTCCACAGAAATTATTATTAAAACCCAATAACTAAAACACAGTATTTTAGTGGCGCATCACAGACTTGTTTCAAGAGGGTTAATCTCCAAAGGTGAGATCGTTGGGGCGCCTGGGTGGCTTAGTCGGTTAAGCGTCCGACTTTCGCTTAGGTCATGATCTCGCGGTTCGTGGGTTCGAGCCCCGCATCGGGCTCTGTGCTGACTGCCAGCTCAGAGCCTGGAGCCTGTTTCAGTCTGTGACTCCCTGTCTCTCTGACCCTCCCCTGCGCACGCTGTCTCTCTCTCTCTCCTAAAAATAAATAAAACATAAAAACAAAACAAAACAAAAAAAAAAAACAACAAAGATGAGATCGTTATATGCCGCTGTACAAAGGATTTCACCCCCAGAAAAGTGGTTGAACTAACTGGTGGTTTTCCAAGTCACCTTAGGGTTCAGAGAGGGGCCATGGAGGAAGCAGTGATGGGGGCAAAGAGCGAAGGTGACCAGTAGTGCCGACCCCAACTCTGTGCTTCATCACAAGCTTCTGTGTTTGTTGTCTCTTTGTTCCAGGCCAGACATCGTTCGAACAAACATTATGAGGAAGTGCCAGATGATTCCCAAGAGCTTTTCTGACCTGAACTTCTAGGAATTTATATTTTCCAACCCTTTCCAAAAGAGCTGCATAATAACTGAGAGGCACAAGGTCAGATAAAGAAAACATTAAAAACAACAGTACCCAAAGCTTAATCTTGCTCACCTCTTCTTAAGAAACTAGCCATTTTCTATTTAATGAAGAATATATTTAAAAAGTTAATCTCTTCAAACCCTGAGATATACAATAAAAGACAAATAAATCAGCAAGGAAATCTTTATTTGAAACTTCAGTTTGAATGTCTTGCAAAGACAGAACTTAGAGATCTGACCAAGAGCAGAAGTGGTTCTCTAGAAGGTCTTGTTTTCAAAGCAAGGAATGACTCTGAACACAATGTGAATTAGGACATGCAGACATCACATACATTCACAGAAGGTTCTATTCAAGATCTCTGATTCTTGTGCACAAAGGAGATTGCTCTCTTGGCGTCATTAAGAGTTGACATTTTCTTGCATATACATTGGACATTAAACAACAATAATACAGAAGTGCCTACAGTTGCACAGAGCATGACTGGCCACTACTTGTGGGATTATTACAAGATATATTATCTTTTTTTTCTTAAGTTTTTAAAATGTTTATTTATTTTTGAGAGGAGTGACAGAGCACGAGTAAGGGAGGGGAAGACAGAGAGGGAGACACAGAATCCAAAGCAGGCTCCAGGCTCTGAGCTTTCAGCAAAGAACCAGACATGGGGCTCAAACTCACAAACCACGAGATCATGACCTGAGCCAAAGTCAGATACTTAACTAACTGAGCCACCCAGGGGCTCAAGATGTATTATCTTTCTTAATGAAAATTGGCAGTCATCACCCAGTGGTTGGCACTGTAAACTAAATATTTATTGACAAAACCTCATGACACAACAAAAATTCATGTTACTTAGGGGAAAATGTTTCTAAACATTCCCAGCATTTTCCTGGATATATCAAAATACATTTTGTAAATTATAGTTTTAAATAATTCTAATGTACCCCCCATAAGCTAAAACAAATTTTCAGCAAAAATTCCAAGTCTACTTTAGGAATTGCTTTTCATCTGCAATATGACTAATAGCTATAGAAAACAGCTTTAGAGAGAGGCTCTAGGAGACACTTCATTTCATTCAATGCCTAAGTTCCATAATAAAGGAATATGTGAATGACCACATGGAATAAAAAGGTATACATGGTATAAAACATGGTGTACATAGTATAAAAAGGCAAAGAATGAATTAAGGGGTGGACAGGTCATAGACTTAATTTTTGGCTAGTTATGTGAGATATTCCTAGTATGAATGAATAGAATGCATAACAAGTGAGTCCACTTTAAGCTAATAACTATGCTTACATTCTGGTCGATTGGTGTTTTATAGTAAATTCAGCCAAGTGAATGCATATTATGTAAAGGGAAAGACATTTCCCAAAACTGTAGGTGAAAAAAGGTTAATTCTGGAAATCTTGTGGGTTTTTTCCTCCTTCATTAAGACAAAAATGGCTGGAGATCATTTCCCATAATTAAGGCAGCAGTGTATGGGCAATGAAGTTATTTCTGTTAGTTGTTATAACTTCTTTCAGGACATTAAGCTCCTTTTATTCATTTAAAATAAATTAATAGCATAGCTTCCCTCACTATAAACTAAAAATGGCAGCAGTGAAACACATTTGCTGTTTTAGAAAATGACTAATAGAACACATATTTCATAATATCACATGATTCAAATAGTTTAATATAAGGAATTAAAACCACTTCTGTATTTAACTTGTCCTGGAATGATAACTAAAGTCGCTTTTTAAAATTCTTCATTTATCAAAGCACATTTATAAGAAAAAAGAAATAATATATTTCCATGTTCCATAAAGATGGCAGAATGATAAAGTACAAAAAAATAGGGTAAAAGTAAAATCTTCAAAGAAAAAAAAATCGCATTAGGAATTAGATTTCTGTCTGAGGAAAATTCTCACATTTTCCTGAAGAGAAGTAAATGCTGGAATATGAAGATATAAAACAGAGTTATAGCATTAGTTTAAAATGTTATTTAAAACATTATTTCAGAATTATTATTTCCCAATAGGAAACTTTCTAACTACTATATTTTGAAATGTATCAGGAAAGTAGGTAAGGAAACATATTTAGTTAGTAGAGTTGATTCTTTTGCTTGTTCTAATAAGGGTCTGCCTTCTCTTGAGGTAAGTTGGCCAACTCTCCTATATATGGAGGACTAGAAAACTCTCAAACAGACTATAAATTATATGTAACCACTGGCTTGGAAATTTCTACCCTTGATGTTTCTGGTTTTGTTGCCCATTTTGGGGCTCAAAGAGAAGATTCAGGAAGAGCAAAGTGGTGCAGTTTCCTCTTAACCCTACAATCAGGAACAGGCTGGTACAAAGGGGAACGTAACCACAGAGCAGGGATCAGGGTGAGGTGAGGGAGACCAAGTCGGACAAGTACAGGATAGGATTCTGCCTTTACTTAAAATGTTATTTTGTTCATCATGGATTTCTTATTTTGCATTAACTTTGACTTTCTAAGACACTGCATTACCAAGTGTTTTGGCACCCACTGAAATTTTGAGACTTGCTCGACTAAATGTCTGAGCTCTGTTCCAGCAGCTCGGTGGAACCAAACTAAAGCACAACCTCCCCCTTTTACCCACCTCAGCTCTCATGGGCCAGGGATGGCTCCTACAAGAACTACATTCCCCTTGCTCGCAAAATGGAAATGAAGGGTACAGAAGCTATTTTCTGTCTCACAAGGACCTGATGGGAGTGTTAGGAAACAGGTATCACAGATAGAACTGAAACAGACTTGTAGGTGTGCTCTCTCCCAGTGCTTATTTGTTTTTGGACAGAAACCATATGAGCAAAGGAAGTAATGCCCTGAACGTGGACTTGGTAGGAAAAGCAAGGAATCAGAGTAACACATTCACCCATAAAGTATTCACTCCCAAACTCCTCCAAGCCTGCTAAGTTACATAATGAGAGGTTTGATGCCCATATATTGTACCTGTGACATAAAGCTCTTTCAAATAATGAAAAAGGCAGGATTACATGTGGCCGAGCTAAACTAGCACCAAGGGTTCTTCTCTATCCTTGAAGAGAACAAAATAAGACTTTCAATCTTACTGAACTTTTCATCAGACTTGCTGGTATCTTTCTCTTTGTCTTTTCTGTGTTTACAGTCCTCAAGCAGGGGCAGACCCAGCCCTCCTCCACAAAGAACTCCAGGACTCTGCCTTCTCTCCATTGTGTCTGACCTCAGTCAAGTGGAGAAAGGAATTAAGGTTTACTGAGTAACTGCTGGGTGTCGATGCTTTCAGAAATGTTATCTTACTTAATGCTCCAGCAGTCCTATAAGGGGAAAGAAATTCTCACCAAGAGGATCAGGAGATGTGGGGAAGAGGTCTGGGAGCTGTTACAGCTAGACCCAGGAAACCCTTAGGTGTCACATTGGTTTCTCTGAAGGGACAGATAAACCTAGACGTAATGTTACTTTGTCTTCCATTGTAGCAAGTAGCCTCCTCACAGGATTCTTTGGAAAGGTGAGATACAGGCCTTTAGCTGCATTGTTGTCCTTGGAAGGAAACGTGTACACCACAGTACTTTCAGTAAATTGAAAGCTAATGCTATGGGCAATAAAAACTCTCAAAAGAAGAAAGGAGAAAATTAGGTCATCAATCTGGTTAAATTATTTTGATTTAATAATTACAATCTAGTTAAATTATCTGCTGACATTAGATGGATATTGGTTTTTGGGCATTAACATGGGTATATGTCTATTTTATGCATTTCTGTTGCAGATTCAGTAGGAAAAAATGCCTAAATATATATTTAATTCCATAGGATCCCAAAGCACTTTGAGGATTTAAATTGATAAGCCAACCTCAAAGGGACTGATTCTTGCAACTAAAACACAGACACCTCTGGGGTGAAATGTGGCAACAGTTTGACAGGCATAGCAGTAGCTTAGGCCAGAAAGGATTTATCCAATTAAAATTATGGGATGAATTTTGGCTGGCAGAATGTAATTACCAGCCTTGGAAAGGATCCAGGATCCTGAGGTTAACACCCCTCCTCTTGCCAACAGCCCTCCTACCTGCCAACACTCCGAGATGGAGAAGGCTGGATCTGACACAATCGCACATAATACTGTTGTGACATCTAAGTACAATGATGATGATGTGAGAAGCATCATGAACCTGATTTTTTTTAACACTCATTATGTTACTTATTTTTATGCCACATTAGGCTAGAAACCAAATGTCCACATAAATGTTAATTTCCTCAAATCTGTGTTTAAAAAGTATAATTAGAAAATAAAAAATAGATTTAAAAATTAATTTATTCTGTCAAAGTAGTTATTTAGTGATTATTTCACTCCAGGAACGAAACTGGATCAAAATGGTGACATTTAATCCTTGCTATATATACTAAAAAATAAAACCGGTCCTAATTTTTTGTAAATGCGTTCTCAAGGTTCACTGGCCTAGAAAAAATAGAAATAATGCTTAATGTCTGGTTCATAGCGTTTGTAAGTTTGAGTACGTGGGCAGGTGTTAGTACTGCTTTTGTCCTGGGGTGGGTCCCGCGCCTGCCTACTCACAAGCGCTCGTGGGCAGTATTTCTCGGCAGAGACTTTACTGGAAGGGTGCGTTTGCGTGTGCGCCGAAGAGCCCCCTGCTGGTGTAAGATCAATGGGTAATGACCTCATCATTAGATTCTAATGCCCTTTTAAAAAGTCACACATTTACAAGAGACAATTATGGAGAATCCCAAGGTAAAGGAGAGGCGGTGAGAAGGCAATAATACTAAGAACGTCAAGGTTTCCGGGCCGCCGGCACCCGGTGGGTGCGGGGCCCGCGGAATCCAGGCCAGTAAGGGACCGGCGGAGCCTGCTCCTGAGGCGTGCGGCGGGAGAGCCCGCGAGCGGGGCGCTCGGGGGGCGGGGCCGGCGGCGGAAGCTGCGCGCCGCTCACGCGCGGAGACCCCAGTTCGGCGCCGTGCTACTCCGCCGCCCCTCCGCGCGCGCAGGTCGGTTCAATCCCCGACGCGGAGGCGCGGGAGCTGCTCAAGAGCTGGATCCGGGGCAGCCCCGCCGCCGGCCGTCCCTCGCTCCCGGGCCCCGTGGCCCGCGGGCGCTGCTCGAGGGGCGGCGGGAGAGCGTCCCAAGTTGCGCGCCGAGTCCCTCGGGTTAGCCTTCGGCCCACGTGGCCCTGAGCCACTTCACACCGGAACCGGGGCGGGGCCACGCAGGGAGCCCCAGCGGCGGGTTCCAACCCGAACACGCGCCACCCCGTCCTCAGGGAGTCTTTTTGCGGCCCGAAAAGCGCGAGCGGTGGTGCGTGCGCAGGGGGCAGGTGCTCTGACGGAACTGTTGCGAACTGCTCCACCCCGAGCTGGCCCTGCTAGTTCCTCCCCGGGGGAGGCCGGTTTTGGGTTTATGGCCGGAAGTATTCGAACTGCAATTGGAGGGATGGGCGGACGGGGAGCTCAGTCTCCCAAACCACAGAGTGTTTGCGGGGTTACTCTGGGTTACTTTGTAAGTGGAAGAGGCCGAGAAACACTTACCCTTTTTACTAACAAGCTTGACTGCTCTCCAAAATCCTGGTGGCCGCTAATTTCAGCTTTTGCTGTGAAGGTAGATTTTTCTAACACCATCTTTGTGTGATTTAACTGTCCACAGGGAATCAAAATGTGGAATGAGAGGATGAAACTAATCCTTTCTTTTGCACTGTTAGGGGTTGCCATAAACACCATTTGTTAAAAAGCATAATTATGTTGGGAAAGTGCCTGATGAGACAATTAAGCTACATAAACACACTGAAAACAAATGAAAGCCAGAAGACGCCCACACCCCTTGTGTAAAGCAATTTTTTGTTTACATAGAAAAGAGAGGTCTAGGCTGCTTTATTACAACAGTGTTATTAATGTCTACAAAAACCTAATGACCATGTTTTCATGAATTTTCAATCATGAGATGATGGTCACAAGATGAAAACTTGCTTACAAACCTGAGCTAACCATGGAGCCCTGCATTCCCTCTAGGTTAGGATGAGTAGGCCAACGATCAACCCTAGTGAACAAAAGTCAGAGGATTGCTGCATCAAGAGTACTGTTATTTGCACCAGAGCACACAGTTTAGATTAAACTCGTAAGCTTAAAGTTCGTCTCAAACTTGGGTATCATTCACTGCAGTATTCCTCACACTGAGAAGTGATATTGGGTATTACCCTATACAGAATAACCCTTGTCAAGTAATTTGTTGAGTGTATTCATGAGGACTACATTTATTTTTAGTTATTATATTTAAAAGAGACCAAAATATAGCCTAGTCTTCAAAAGGGGAATTTTCTTATTATTTTGAGGTATTTAAATTTCTTTGGTCAATAATATTTGAGAGTTGAAAAACGCCATTCTAGGTACGAAAAAGACTCAAACCAACCTCCAAAACTTGTGTAATTAATCCATTTTCAACAATAGGATCAGTCACTTTTTTTGCATTGTTGATTCACGTAGAATATATGTCAGATTTCAGTTCAAGGAAGAGAGTCCTGTGAAAAGATTTTAAACTGATACAGGAATTTTGGAAATTGAAGTATAAGGAATTTAGTCAGGTAGTTGTCATTTACAGCACCCAATGAGTCCCTTTTATTTGCTCATATATTGCCTATACCATGACCCACAGAGATAACCTTTCTTTTTGCCAGAAAAATCGTTATTATAAGAATGTCTTCATTTCTCTTTTTTACAGTTCCCTAATAAGTCTCATTTAACAAGAGGATCATGCTTATTTGATAAATAGTACAGACCTCAAAAAGAGGATAAGCTAAGGAAGATGATGTTTAAAAGGAAGTAACATATTTCAACAAAAAAAGTTTCATTTCCGTGACAATTCAGGCCGAGTAACTTGCCCTGTGCTTTCTAGTACTGTTCCTATGTTCCTATGTGTGTGAGCACATACATATAGTTTCCTGGTTGACTCAGTTTGAGGACTTTATCCTTTAGGTGTTCTGCAGGAAGAATAGCAAAATGTTTGTATTATGACTGCTTGGTTTCCAAAAAACTCTAATTTTTATAAAGTTAATGAACCTGAAAATATGAACACACCACAGCGACCAAAATGAACAATACTTTTTCTCCTAGAAAAATCACCATGTCTTCCTCCAGACTGGGCTCTGTTTGGCTGCCTGTTTACTAAATATTTCAGAAGCCAGAAGGAAGTACATTGTTGAGAACATGGCAAGAGCAGCTCTTCTGGAAAAAAATGGTAGGAACAACAGACAATTGAAGCGAATATATGGTGTTTTGATAAAACAGTAATTTTTGAATTCTGCAGACAGTGCTACAGAACATTCTTCTTTCTTCTTAGGCTTCCCCCCTTGTCCTTGTTCTTGGGCTATTACAGCTTTTGCAGGACCCCAGGATACTGAGATAGATCAGCTACTCAGACGTGCACATGTGTTCTTTTCCAGAAGCCCACGTACGCTCAGCAGCACACTTATTCACATTGGAGAGTGAGTGTCTGAGATGAGCATTGTTCAAGATTTCAGGCTCCTGAGGAGCATGTATTTACATAAAGGCTTAATGTTTCCCTCATGGGCCATTTATGTGATCATTAATAGAATGAGCATAATTGTACATTATGCTTTTTATTCGACAGGTTAAATAAAAAATAAACTTGCCAAATGCCAGCTACTTTTCAAAGCTCTCCTGCCAGCAAAACCCATACATTCATTACAACATTATTATTTCTACTCCATTTTCTCCATTTAAAAACTCGTAGGCAATTGCCTTTAAGTGATGTGTTTAAGATTGCTCAGCAGTTCAGAAGACTGGACTCAAGCCTCTTTACTCCCTGGGCCAGTGTTTCCTGTGAGAGATACTACTCTTTATTTTACCCGTGTTAAAATGTTCATGTGATGACACGCAGTTCTAGATACCACTTGTTTTTATTTTCATGCACACACAGAACATAGTGTATTTTCAGACTTCTAATGATTTAAAAAGATTAACTTTAAATTTTTGGCAACAGGTGCGCATTAGGGTCACAACCCTGAAGCATCGGAGACAGTATATTTTAATTTCTCACAGTTGTTTTTGATTCACTGGCTATTTTTCATGAGAAGGAAGTGTTTTCCCCTCGCCCATTTCTGATGATGAGCACACTGAAGTGACTGCCTTACAACTCTGCAGGAGCTGGAAATGTCTAAGAAAATTCCTGATAAGGGGCGCCTGGGTGGCTTAGTCGGTTAAGCGTCCGACTTTCGCTTAGGTCATGATCTCGTGGTTCGTGGGTGCGAGCCCTGCGTCGGGCTCTGTGCTGACTGCCAGCTCAGAACCTGGAGCCTGTTTCAGAGTCTGTGACTCCCTCTCTCTCCGACCCTCCCCTGCTCATGCTGTCTCTCTCTCTCCTAGAAATAAATAAAACATTAAAAAAAATTTTTTTTAAATAAAAAAAAAGAAAATTCCTGATAAGTCCTGATAAGAAAATACCTCTGGAGTCAGTCTGCAGCTATGCTTTTCCATTCTCTTTGTGGGAAGAGCCACTCTGGGTCCCTCATTGTCAGACACAGTACCTCTAATGGGATTGGGTTACCTGTCTCTGTGATTAAGTGAATGTGCAGAGACATCTGTGGAAGCCATATACTGGCGGACGCCTGGGTCTCAACTCCCCGTTTTTATCAGCTTATTAGTGGCAGCAGCTCAAGTGGAATTATAGCTATTATACTCCATTACAAACACCAAACAATTTACTTCTGCGGAGATTCACACCAACAGTTCCTACTGCCAGCAGTAATTTTTTTTCTATATGCATGCTTAAGAAATTGCAGAAGAGTGTTTCATTCTTCTAGCATTTGATTGAATTGTATCATATGAAACTGAGAATAAAAGCTTTTCAGATGAAGATTTAGTATGAAAAAATAAAATCATCTCTTTTCTTCCAGGAGCTAGAAGATGTTGAAAAAGTACAAAAAGTAAGACATTGTATAGTCTTGTTCTGGGCTTCATCTTTTATAGTTTTATAAATGAGGGAAGGTGGCACTAGTTAAGAAAATGACCTATTGTTTTACAAATATTTTAAAGGCGTTTATTTCTAAGTGAGTGGAATAAAACTATATTGTCCATATTTTTTCTGATTAAGCAATGTGGAAACATTTAAATAGCCTAAAAGATCTTAGGTAAAGGAACCTAAGTTATAAATTTTAGATGTACACCAGGGCAGGGCTCTATAGATGCTCATTTGGCTATGAGTGAGTGATATATGTTTATCTTTTCATGTTATTAAAATTAATGGTGCAGGCCTGGTGTAAGCTCTGTAGTTCCTGTGTGTAACTTATTTTTCCTCTCCTCTGAAAAGATTAATTGTTAGACTGCCAGGGGACAGAGTGACAAAGGTATAATAGCATAGCTAACGGTTTAATTACTGCCTGAAAACTTTTGTCCTCCACTTTGAATTTGCTTTTGTAGGCTTAAGGGAGACTTTTAAGGAGGCTGAACCAGGCCTGTAAACTTTAAAAATAACTTTTGGGTAATGTGCAGCTGCCATACAAGTGTATAGCAGCTTTCTCCTCTAGGTTACACATTCAAGTGAGTCATAAGCCACCAAAAGCTGGAAGTTGTTAACATATGAAGGATGTTGGTGGCCTCTGAGAGGAGATGGTGGAGACAGAACACTTTCTAATGGACAGGTGCATACATCCCAGAAACCTATGTTTCAGGCATTAATTGGCCTATGCTAGTTTTTCCAAATGTCAGATTTCCATTCAGATAGTTTGATTTGCAGATTTTGGAAGGAAAAATTGGCAAAGCCTAGAGGATGAGATTGGGAAGGAGCAGAATTTAGAGTGATGTGATTTGACGATTGGAAGAAGAGGTTACCATCTTAGACTGAGTTAAAAGAACCTTGGCAAACTCAGTAGCAAGTCTAAGAGATGATCTGTCATAGACACCAAAGCCTAGCATTTGAGCTGAGCCTTCTGGGTAGATAGTAACCAGATATAGTTATAACTATAATCTGGTTATATAGTAACCCTATAAGAAGTAGTCATTACAACCGGGGAGTTTCATTAGCCAATGTCACTTCCAAGGTCAACCAGAATTTTTCTATTTAAAAAAATCTAATGTTTATTTAATTTGGAGAGAGAGAGAAATGAGTGTGAGTGAGGGAGGACCAGAGAGAGGGAGACACAGAATCCAAAGCAGGCTCCAGTCTGAGCTGTCAGCACAGAGCCTGATGAGGGGCTTGAACCTATGAACCATGAACTGGGCCAAAGCTGGAGGTTTAACTGACTGAGCCACCCAGGTGCCCCCCCCTGAATTTTTCTATTAAACTGAATTTAATTGTGCCAGAAGATCTAATTTATTAGGGATTCATCACAGAAAAAAAATTCTTGCATGTATGTGTTGTTTTCTTTATAGGGCAGAAGTATCCTGAAGTGTCAGTGCTCAATATATTTTCATTTTATGATCAAGACTACAACAGATCAGTCATTAAATATCAACTTCTGTTAATGAGTCAGGTAAGATTTCAGTGTCTTTATGTATATGTCTTTTGATGAAGCATAAGCTTCAGGTAGACCTAAATGTTCTCTAAACACTGATTTCCTATATATAGCTGAATACTCCCTTGAATCTGTCTCAAAACTGCATTGCATTATTCTTCTGAACGTGTATATCTCCAGCGTTTCTGATTTTCTCTTTATTAAAATGAACCGTGGAGTCCAAGATTTAATAATATTCTTTCACTGAAGATGATCCTGTGTCAAATGTGGTTAAGGAAACCTTTTCTGGTTTTAGCCTGTGAAGTAATAGTGTAGAAATCACCCTTAATTTCACCAATAATTTGGCATGGAATGAAAGAATGAAATATGCTAAATAGTTGTGTTTTGGGTTGGGAGCCTGAATTCTTTTTTTATTTTTTAAAGTTTATTTATTTTGTGAGACAGAGAGCACATGTGTAAGTGGTGGGCAGGGTGTGGCAGGCAGAGAGGGAGAGAAGGAATCCCTAGCAGGCTCAGAGCTATCAGCATGGAGCCTGATGTGGGGCCCAAACCCACAAAATGTGATATCATGACCAAGATCAAGAGTTGGACGCTTAACTGACTGAGCCACCCAAGCACCCCAAGGAGCCTGAAATCTTGAGTTGGTTCATGGGTTGAAATTAAATGAGCTGCATGTCTCATAGGGATGTTGTCAGATTTAGTAGGACAACTTGAATCATAATTGTTTAAAGAAAAGCCTATATTATCTTAATACTACTTAGTAAAGGGTTCCAAATATCTTCAAATTAACCTGACTTCCACTTAGCAGACTGTCTTCTTTCAAAAGGTATATTTGTTTGCAGAGCAAAAAGCTGACTGATAACTTCTAGCAAACATAGGACAGATTATCTTTTAAAAAAAATTTTTTTTAATGTTCTTTTTATTTCTGAGAGAGTGAGAGAGAGACAGCATGAGCAGGGGAGGGTCAGAGAGAGAGTGAGATACAGAATCTGAAACAGGCTTCAGGTCCTGAGCTGGCTGTCAGCACAGAGCCCAATGCAGGGCTCAAACCCACGAACTGTGAGATCATGACTTGAGCTGAAGTCGGACGCTCAACCGACTGAGCCACCCAAGTGCCCTAGGACAGATTATCTTGAATGTTAATCATGGGGTGTAAAATTTGCTTCTTTGTTGTTTATCTCTATGGCTAAAATGAGTCATATTACACTAATGAAAACTCAGAGTAGCAGTAGTATAGGTGTCTATAATATGTACTTTGAAAAAATGATTCAATGAAAAAATCTAATTACTGAATAAAAGCAAAATACTTAATACTTCAAAAAATGTATATGTGTGTATTTTAACATAATCATTCATAAAACTTTCTGAAAACATGGAATTTTATCAGATTAATTTGGTAAAATTGAAAAAATTTAAAGTAGCCAATAAAAAAATCCCACAAAGTTGTTTAAGACTGATAAACATTGCATAATTCTTCTACTTTGGGGAATAAAGAGCTGGCAGAAATGTGAAACTTTATGACAAATTGGGAGGCAAGGTGAAAGGAACTATTGGGTCTTTTATTTTTCTTTGTTTTGGGTAAAAACAATCTTCTATACAGATTGAAAAAACCCCAGAACAACTAGCAGGACAGTAAAATTATAGCTGCTTTAGATGTGATTGATAGTTTAGTGATTGCTATTTCCAGTTTCATGTTTTAAGTCAATTCTGTTCTGGCTGCCAGCTTGGAGGCTTTTAGGTCTGTGGATATGGAGGTTCAAGAGGGAATCCACCTTGCCTGGGAGCAGTGGGCCTCATTCCCATTTACCCTCTATCTGGTGTCCAAGTGGACAAGCTGTGGCCTAAGTAAGAGAAAGCTTAGGGTAGTGTGTCATTCCTGACACATATTTTTTTTTTTTTTTTTACAAATCAGAACAGTTTGTGACAATATACTCATTCCTCAACTGCCTGGAAAGAGTCGACCTTGAAGAATTTTATCAGTAATCGGTTTTCATGGGTCACAGTTACATGTCTTTATGATTTCTCTCTCCACTTTCCACTCCATGACACTATGGAACATTGAATGCCATGGGATGGGGGCAAATCAACCATTTTGTCCCTTATAGATTCATCATAGATCATGAGGAAAAACAGCTTAGTTTCTAATGAGTTCCTTACACTCTTCAGGGCAGAACAATGGTGTGTTTAGCCCATCTGTGTCCTATTTTCCTGAGCAGGGGTAATGATGAGGTTGAAAAACCACTTAAATGTTAACTCCTACCCCTTTTTCCTCTGATTTTTTTTCTTTCTTTCCCTATGCACAACTCTCTTTAAGATTTGCTTTGGAACTGAACTGTCACATGCTTGATTTCAGCCCCAGGGGCAAGTTTAATTTGGAAAATTTGAGCTATGTCACTTGAGGTGTTTTTGAATTAGGCAAATTGGGAGAAAAGAAAGACCTTTTGCCTGGACTGTCTAGCTGCGCCGTGGTTAATTACGAGATGCTGAGGCTCATAACCTTTGGGGGAAAGTCCGCCTTAGGATAATTGCATTCTTCTCTGTATGACCTCAGAAATCCTTGTATGATGTTGCCTCATTTGTATTTCATACCAAATGGTCCAACATTTGGGATGTAGATTTGGACTCTGGCTGAGCTGCATCAAGTACTAGCACTGGGACAAGAGACTTGTTTC
Organism: Hyaena hyaena; assembly: GCF_003009895.1. Classification (NCBI taxonomy): domain Eukaryota; kingdom Metazoa; phylum Chordata; class Mammalia; order Carnivora; family Hyaenidae; genus Hyaena; species Hyaena hyaena. The sequence goes on from NW_024081645.1 coordinate 103,319, forward strand.
CAGAGGAGCATCTCACCTCTTGTGCTGCCTCTTAATGTGACTTCACAGTCTCAGGATTATTTCCCAGGGATGGCTTGGCCCGAAATTTTCTGTACTTTTTATCCAAGAAAGAGTTAAAATTCAGCATGGAAGAAAACACGTTTCACACGAAAATGAAGAGTTCAGAATTGTCCAGACCAGAATAATGATTTTAATTGTCTTCAAAACAATTATGTTCAATTACATTAAATCTCAAATTAGCTAGTACATGAAGTTCTTCATTACATCAGGACTCGTCCTCCCCAGATGTTCCTCCCGCACAGGAGACAGTTGACAATCGGAGGGTCTGGACACAGTATTTCTCCCTTCCCTTGCCCTTTTGCTTCATTGGCAGCTACTGTACCTCATGATTTAAACATGGACATTTCTAATTAAATGAGAGCTCAGCTGCATTCTTGAACTAATTTATAACATTTGATTTGAAATGTAATAGCTTCAATCTTCGTCTGATTAAAAACAGTCATATACTGTACATGGTTACTATTTTGATGCTGCAACATGCAGTTTTTATTTTTACATTCCCCTTTCGACACAGCTGTTCATCTAATATCATCCAATTTTTGTTAAGCTTTTTTTTTTTTTTTTTTGGTTGTTGTTGTTGTTGTTGTAACAGCATACTCAGGCATTCTTATGAGGTAAAAGTATTCAAGGTCTAGGGTCTTGCTGTTCTCAGAACAGCGAAGGGATGTTTTTCACTAGGGTAATCCCTTCTCAGGGAAAACAACTTTAAGATAATAATTTAAATAAATTTCTTTGGGAGGAAGGGCAGTAGAGAACATTCCAGTGACATGAAAAATAGTTAATATTGATTTGTGTGATTCATGTACACTGTCTATGCAAATATCCCAATGATGTATTTCAGAACTTTTTAATAACATCTGTAAACTTTCTGGTAACTAAGGAATGAGTTCTTATTTAAAAAAAATTTTTTTTTTTTTAAATGTTTTTATTTATTTCTAGGAGAGAGAGAGAGAGACAGCGTGAGCAGGGGAGGGTCAGACAGAGAGGGAGTCACAGACTGAAACAGGCTCCAGGCTCTGAGCTGGCAGTCAGCACAGAGCCCGACGCGGGGCCTGAACCCACGAACCGCGAGATCATGACCTAAGCGAAAGTCGGACGCTTAACCGACTAAGCCACCCAGGCGCCCCAAAAAATTTTTTATATCTATTTATTTTTGAGAGAGAGAGACAGAACATGAGCAGGGGAGGGGCAGAGAGAGAGGAAGACACTGAATCTGAAGCACTCTCCAGGCTCTGAGCTGTCAGCACAGAGCCTGATGTGGGGCTTGAACTCACGAACTGAGAGATCATGACCTGAGCCAAAGTCGGACATTTAACCAACTGAGCTACCCAGATGCCCCAAAGGAATGAATTCTTAAATTGAGGTCCAAAATTGGTGTTCAGGGGCCTTATAAATAATGTTGAAATCATTTGCAAGTTTTATGCATGTGCATTTGTGTATATGTACATAGGGACAGACACACGTAATTTTGCATATAATTTTAGTTTAAGAACTTTTAGACTGGAGGGCACAGCAGTGCAGAGGCTCAGAGGTAAGAGGACTTCAGTGTAACATGCTGGAACTCAGCGATGAGGTGGGATGGGAGAGGCATTCCTGGGCGTGTTAAAAAATGAAGGTTCAGTGATAAAGGTCAGAGCACAAAGTTCTATATGCCAGGTTAAGGAGTTCAGACCTTTTCCTAAAGGCAGTGGGAACCACAGAAGAGTTTTAAGCAAGAAAGTGGTATGATCGGCTTTGAATTTTAGAAAGATTACTCTGCCTGCACGACAGAGGATGGCCAGGGCAGGCAGACCAGTTTGGAAATGTGATGGTGTCCTAGACAGCAGAGTCAAAAGAGTGCAGAGAATAGAGAGAATGCAGGATGTTTAGGGCTGGGAACAGAGCGGGGGTATGAAAGTGTCATGTCTTACAAATGATGGAAGAAAGAAGATTTTGGTGAAAGAGCATAAATACATTTTTTTACATGCTGCCATTTGGCAGTTAGATATAAAATTGAGATCTAGGGGACACAGAGATCTAGTCTATGTTTATTTAAAGCTTATACTTTTCAAAAATGTTTTGGACTTTGGTTTTCATTTGCAATTAAAATCACATTTGATCTATTAGGCTATATTTCATTTTGTCTCTAAATTTTTTTCTGTCTTCCATTTTCCTCTCCTCATTGTGTCCTTCCCCATTTATCTTTTTTTCTCCTTCCTTTCTTTCGTTTCCTCTTTGTTATTGTTAAAATGATACATACATGGCTGAAAGTTGAATATTTCACAGGGTTTGTTCCCCAAACTCTAAGTACCTATATAACTCCCCTTTCCATATCACTTTAACTTCCTGCTCCCCAGAGCCAAGTACTTTCAACTCTTTTGTCTTATCATTTAGGCTTCAACTCCAGATATCCAAATACCAGCTCATTAGTACTTTTTGGTTTTTCAGTTTTAGGCTTTGTCAATTGACTTCTCCCTGCAGAGGGTGAGAATTTAGCTTCCTTTCACCCCCAACCCCACCCCTGTCCCCTAACACACACACTCTTCCCAATCCTCCCTCTTTTAGATACAGTTATATCAAAATTTGGATAAATATTTAGTAATTGCATTATTATAACTAAATATTCAAAATGAAGTACTTGGAATGTTATCATTTTACCCTTTTTACACAATGTATTCTTTTTTCTGGAACTGATCATTATCTTTTTTATTGTTTACTTAATTTTCTTATATATCGATCACTGGTTTAACCCCAAACTCTCTGTGAATAATGAGATCTCTCCATGCATTTAGATAGAACATTCAATAAATGGAATGTTTTCATCATCTTAAAGAACCATCATCTAGACTTCTCTGACCTGTTCCAATTAGAACTGGTTGCCCTTAATTTGTTGAGGATAACTTGTCATTATGGCATCCCACTTTGTTACCATCCTGGGTGTTCTCTTCATCTCTCTCTATGTTGGATACACTGGTTCCTAAATCTCATGTCTTCTCTTTTTTGTCCCCCTTAGTTAATGTCCTTGTTTTAGTGGAACATATCTTCTGCTGACTTTCTTTAAAAATATATCTTCTGCTGGATTTCCATACATTTTTGAGACCTTGCATGTCTGAAAACTCCATTCATTCTACCTTCACACTTGTTAGTTTGGCTAGGTACAGAATTCTAGGTTAGAAATAATAATTCCTTTATTTTGGAGACATTACATTATTGAGTTCTTATTTTTATGTTGCTGTTGAGACTTCTAAAGCCATTATGATTCCTGATCTTTGTATGTGATCTGCCATTTCTCTTTGGAAGCTTGTAAGATCTTCACTTTGCTCCTAGTGTTCTGAAATTTCTGTGATGCACCTTTGTATGAGTCTCTCTTCATTTACTGTGCTAGATATTGGCTACGCCCTTTGAATCCTTGAAACTATTTATTTATTTAAAAAAATTTAAGTGCTTATTTTTGAGAGAGAGACAGAGCATGAGTGGGAGAGGAGTGGAGAATGAGAAGGAGACACAGAATATGAAGCAGGCTTCAGGCTCTGAGCTGTCAGCCACAGAGCCTGATGCAGGGCTTGAACTCAGGAGCCATGAGATCATGACCTGAGCCAAAATCAGACACTTAACCGACTGAGCCACCCAGGTGCCCTGAATCCTTGAAACTCTAATTCCTCAGTGCCAGACAATTCTCTTGAATTATTCCATTAGTGATTTATTCCATTTTCTGAGTTTTTTTCTGGAAGATACATTATTTGAATATTGGAACTCTTATGTTGATTCTGTACATTTATTTTCTTTCTTTTGCCTATTACTTTATATTTCATAATTTTTTTTGGCAAATTCCCTCTACTTTATATGCCAAGCCTTCAGTAGGTTTTTCATTTTTCTGTATTAGTTTCCAGATGTTTTTATTTACTCTTTGAATGTTTCTTTTATTATTTTAAGTAACATCATGGTTATATCTCAGGAATACAGTATCAGTGGCTACTTTTTGGTGTTTTCTTCTTCTTGCATATGTCTGTTTTCTAACCCTTACTCCTACCTTGGATATTCTCAGTATGTAGGTGGGGTTTGTCAGCTGTAGACTCATCTGGCTGGGTCGTTTATTTGGGGAACCCCCCTTCATATTTTTTTTGGTCTTTCCTCTTGGGCTGTTGAAGTTTCCCAGAGAAGGATCTTCCAATCTTCAGCCCGCAGTGTAGACACAGCTATCCATGTTTTAAGAAATGAGTTGTAGAAGAGGGCTGTTAGAGTCTCAGTAAATACTATCTTAGCTCCCTTCTCTCTCTTAGTCATCCTTGCTCTCAGCTGTGCCCAGGATTCCCCAGCCCAGATGGGTTTTGCCCCTTGTGTCTTCTGCCAGGGTGGAGGCAGGGCGCTTGACTGTCTGTGTGGAGGGGGGTGGGCTCTCACTGCTGCTTAAACAGACTTCCCACCAGTCTTCCTGATTTGAGCTTTGCCTTTAGCTTCCTTTCCAAGTGAGGCTGCCATTTCTGATCATGATCAGGTGCCTGTGGTTTTAGTCAGGTTGCTTTTCTGCTGTCCCTCTTGTTGCCTTGGGTCTCCTAAATCACTCATCACTCTTATATTTGTTTTCCAGGTTCTAGTGCTATTGCCTCCTCTTCCATTTGTTTGAGTGAGTCATTGCTTTTAAAGGGTATCCCTTTCCTATCTTTTTCCTGGGGTTTTTGGAAGAAGTGAAAGTAAACATAAGATAAGGGCCTACACTCTCCTCTACTTGGAAGTCCCTACTTCTGTAATTCTTCTCAATGATTTTTAATTAGTTTGGATCATTCCAGAACACTTACTTCACCTAATTTGGAATCAGTGGTAAGTTTATGAGAACATATTTTTTTGTCTGATGTTCAACTCAATAGTGAAGATATTTAGTCTCAATTTCTGGGCTTTTATATATTTTTTATAAGCATTTTCTCCAAAGGATTGCTGTGGGTCATAGTGCTTCCTGTACGTTTTCCATTTCTTCCTTAGTGTTTTTACATGTGAGAGCCAAGGTTTCTGAAACATGACCTTGTTTCTCATTTACACATAAACCTTCATGAGAAGGATTGAGTGAAAATATGGAGGAAGGGTCAGGACAGAAGGTACTCAGGCAAGTTCTCCTAATGATTTGTCAGTGACAATGGGCTTACCTAACCTGTAGGCTATAATATTCAACTTTAAAAGTCTGGACCATAGCTATGAATTTTATAAATGATATGGAAACTTGCTTTTTGTTTTATGTCATTAATCAGATGAAATAATGTTTGTACAATGCTGTGTAAATCAACATTATTTAGAAGACTAGAAAGATAAAGTGCTAGCTAAGTAAGTTATATGAATAAAGAAATAGATCTTACATGATTGACTTTATTTTTTATCTATAAATATATACAAAACACTAATGAATTTGATTAGAATTATCAGCCTTGTTATATGTTTTTTCGAGTATTTTTATGACTTGGGGGACATGTGCCATGGCAGATTCACGCGATGTCAACACTTGTGTGATAGTCTTGAGACCCTTTGATTACCTTATTACAGATTGTCAAAACATGGGCTGATCTGGCAAATCAGGCACAACTTTCCACTTCAAGAATTTTCTACCCTGATTCTCTAGTTGCTATGGAGATCGTCTTAAAAAACAGTCCTGGATTTGGTTGAGATCAGTCAATTTAGATGCTGGGTTTTGATATAATTCTCTCTACCATCAGCAATGCCCTCATTGCCATAGCATGAAAACAGTGACTGATTTTGCCATCATATGTTAACATAGTTTTAAGACATAGCATTTGGTTTGAGAATTTTAGGAAACTGGCACCATATTCTAGAAAAAAAAACTGAAAAAAGCAGGGGTTATGCATTGGGAAAGTACTTAAAATATTAAGATTGATTTCCAGTGACTTTAGCACATTTTAACTACAAAGGAGAGTTACCAGGTTGTTCATAAATGCACGGCTACAGGTTTAATAAAGGCAATAGAGTTATATCTACTAATGGAAAAACAGAGGTACTGATGAGGAAGGATAAGGCCAAATAGGACAACTGGGATAAACTAACCTCCTCTTCCATGACTGGCAATTCTGGATGAACCCAACCATACTTGCAAACGCTGCACTCTTTTCTTTCACTTTGACTCTGTGGTAACCTGAAGTCCAAGCAAGTTAACACCCCATGGGGCAAGCCATGACCAGTGAGGGGACCTGAACTTTTGTGCCTCAGATGGACAGTATCGAGGCCCATTCCAGCAAGGCCAACCCCCCAGTTGGTCACAGTGTTGACTAGCTTGATAACACACCCTTGTATTAGCTCTCCCTCCTTCTCCACTTCGCTCTTGATATATATGGAATAGGGTTTATTGAAATATTGACAAAAATGACTATATTGCAAGAATCTTCTAATTGGGAGGAATGAGTTGAGTACTTGAAATCTTTGCTGCCTGACTGCATACTTCTTATAATTCTTTCCTATTCTACAAGTCACTTTTAAGATTTATGGTTAAAAATTGGGAGGCCTCCCTGTTCCCACCAATTCACCTAGGTAAAGAGTCTAGCATACTCCTGATGAAACTGTGGATCATTGGGACAGACACTAACAATCACCCCCTTACTAGTAAAGACATCCCTAGGGGGCCATCAAAATTTAGGGGCTCTATGTTTTCTGATTTTGGGTAGTTATTTATAGTACCCAGTGACTGATTTTATGTGATTGCTGATGGTGTTTTAGAGAATGTGGACCTAATAAGGGATTTATAGCAGGTGACTTACACCAGTGCTAACTTTTTAAATCCAGGTTCCGTACCCTTGGCAATTCTTTTTCTGGGTTCATTTTCCTTTTAATCCCTGCTTCCTAGCATGTGCAGTGACTTCCAATGTCAAAATCACTATAATTAGAAAATCCTAAAGAAATGACTTAGTGATGCTAGTGACATTGATGGGCCCATGAAATGAAATTCAACCCAAGTCTGTCCACACCCTCATGTGGACAGCCCATCTACCTGGTATCTATTGATCAAGTGAGGGTGTGCTTTTTCAAGAGACCCAGAGCATGTGTTAATGGTAATGACTACAACATATGGTTATAACATCATTATTAATTAAATCAATTATCATTTGTTCTACTATTATAAATGCATATATTAAAACACACATTCTCCAATTTTAATTAACCAAAAACAAAAATAAGATATTAATTTGTTGTGTGCTTCTTTTTGCCATAACCTATGTGTGAGTGTTTCTGGGGCAGTCTGAGTTATCTGCTACCTTAGTGAGTATAGAATTTTTATAGTGGGAATGAGGAAGTAGCAGTCAGTGTTCATGTTTGAATTTTTGACAACCAAGAGGAGAAGGCTGGGAAAAGCAGTACACAAAGTTTATACCATTGCAGTAGAAAAGACAAGGGAGGAGGCCACCTCACCCCCTGCCTAGAAGAAGGTGGGGACTGGGGTCAGGGTTTGAGAGAATAGTGTTTGTTATAAATAGTACAGTTTTTCCTTTCCCAAATTTTGAACCAGTATAACAGTAAAAAAAGGCAGCTGAGAAATGGAAATACTACCTTTATTACTGATGAAACTAACATTATCAGATGAGCTAACTCAGGCAGAGAATTAGACTCATGCAGCCAGTCACAGGCAGCCCTGGGCAGCACAGGCCTGCTCCTGGAAACATTTTGGCAAGGAAGAGTGGACCAGAATGTGTGTTTCCTGCTGATGATTAGCTCCCCAGAAGGAAGAAAGAGGAGGGGTATGTCTAGGCAAACCCAGCTGCTCTCCCAAACTCCCCATCAAGGAATGAAATTTAGGAGGGAGCAAGGCCAATGTTAATTTTTAGGGCTACAGTAACAAAGTGCCACACACTAGGTGGTTTAAACAACAGAAATTTATTATCTCACAATTCTAGGGTCATGAAGTCTGAGATCCAGGCGTTAGTAGGGCTGGTTCCTTCTGAGGCCCGAGAGGGAAGGACCTATTCTATTTTGGCTTGTAGATGGCCCTCTTCAAGTTCATATGTCATTTTCCTGTGTGTTGTCTATGTCCAGGTTTCTCTTTCATGAGGACACCAGTCATATCGGATTCGGGTCCAGTATATGACCTCCTCTGAACTAATTTTATCTACAATGTCCCTATTTTCATATAAAGTCACATTCTGAGGTCCTGGGGGCTATGACTTCAACAAATGAATTTGGAGTTTGAGGTAGGGCACAATTTAACTAATAACAGCAAAACCAGCAGAACTCTCTTCTTGTAGAAGAAATGTCCGTAGTGAGCAAGAAACATTTTTCTCCAAAAGGAGATACAAAGAGGTGGGCATGGCATCTGTGGAAATGGGCATCCAATGAGAGATGGTGAAGATCAGGGAGACTGGAAAGGGCACTGGGAGAACTTGACCTCTTAAGGGAAAAGTGGTGGAAAGTAAGGGCTAGGCTTGTAATTACCAAGAGCTTGTTGAATATAGTTGGTGGCCAGTGGCCAGGAAGATGTGTGGGAGCCAGACGTACACAAGGAAACCAAACCAATTCATGCAGACCATTTGTTTATGATTTGGGGAGCATTGATTGGGTGGAAGAGCCAAATTAACTCTTCACTGCTGTGAGGAGTGAACTTTCTCTTGAAGGCTATTTACCCAATGATGATATATTGGCCAGCAGAAAGATTCTTTCTGGCAGAGCGATTCCCAAGGCTTTGTCCCGTCTGAACTCCTCTTTCGGGCATATCCTGGTTCTCAATAGCCCCCTGAAAGAAAGGAAGAGGTCCTTACTAAGAGGGAGAGTCATAAGGAAGTGACATGACCAATTCAATCCCACCTACCCATTACATATGCATGTTTATTTGCCTGTGCATTTTTCATCAGCATAAACTACAGGATTGCATCACATTGGGTGGCTAGAGAGGAAACCTAACTGGTACGTGGTCAAAATAAGGATTTTGGAGCTGAATAAACCTGAATTCAAATTTCAGATCTGCTACTTATTTGCCAGCTGGTGTCAGGAAAACTTTTTAGTCTATCTTATAGTCTTTTTTTGTTTTTGTATCTATACAGTGGAGAATAATATCCTCCTGTGAGGACGATTATGAGAAATAATGCCTGTGTGTAAAGGTCCTAGCACTCTGCCTCCCACCAGTAAGTAGCGGTCACTGTTTGTAGCACTTATCTGTGGCCTTGCAGAGGAGGTTGCTGAGTGGCTGGGGCCCAGGCTATTCTCCTCCACCATAACGGGAGTGGATCCCTCTTCTCCCTTTTGTGTTATCAAGGTTCCAAATAAGGTGCCTATTGAATAAAAGGATTGCGAGACAAGGTTTGAAAACCTCTTGAGCAGGAGATCTCTAAAGTGCTTTCAGCTCAGAAATTCTAAGTTCTATAGCGGACACCTTCTCCCTGTTGGCTCTTCTTTGCAAAAATAATATTCAGTGCCTATTTCAGAGAAACACTATGAAGATACATGAAGAGGTATTTAGGAACATCCAGATGGTATCGGAGTGCCTGTTATCTTTCCATTTACCATAGTTAATGCTATTGTGACTATCAGAGAAGTGTAATGGAGTACCTTCCCCTACGAAAGATGGGACAATGGAATCTGTACCTGAAACAATTAGGGAACACCATAGGACAGACTAAAACATCGTATTACTGAATACAGGATAAATTACATATGCTGGGTCACTCAGGAAAGTATAATTCTTTAAATGAACGATATCATGCCTGCACAAAGTGGTAAGTATATCAGCATATGCCCTACACAGGAATAACAAGGGTTTTGTATATATATCTCTCTGAAAGTATGTCGTATACAAGGATATGAAAAGATATATAAAATGTATCCCCAAACTAATAATATACTATGTATTTTCCTGGATGCCTATTTCTCCATGAAAATATATGATACATAAAGAGTTTGGGGGCACACAATTCCTATTTTTATAATAAAGATATAGACATATACCTATAGATATAGATAAAGATATATCTTTTTATAATAAAGATAGTTGAATTTTTTCATTCTCTAGTTGAAAAACAGGCCTGGAAATATTAAGAAACTCCTGTTTTTCCATCAAGACAGGAGCATTATGAAGGATCCTCACAACTTTTTAGTAGACCTTTCCTAGGGCTTTTTATTAATTCTCTTTTTCAAAATTTCAAGTTTTCCACGTGAGATTAAAATTTACCTCTGACCATCATCCCCATTTCTGGTTCCCTGAACACTGCTGCCAAGTTATGGTCTGAATATGTTATTCTCACCCTGAATTCAGAATTTCTGCATGCTTTTGTTTACATATATGCATATACTCATAAACCCAATATAAGATTGCTTGTGTGTGTTTATAATATAAATACTATCAAAATAGAACTATTTCATTCAGCAAGGTAACTTAGAAATCTACCCATGCATGGTATTACATATAGCTCTAGTTTATTCCTTTTAATTGCTATTGAGTATCAAAGTATAAATACATCACATTTTCCCTATTCTCCTATTTGTGGACACTCAGATTATTTCTCATCTTTCCCTACTACAAAGAATGCAGTAGTGAACTTTATTGAATAGTCTTTCTTGTGCACAAATGCATGGATTTCTCTAGTGCAAAAAGAAAGGAATGAAATTATTAGGTACAAATATTTTAAAATATTTTGACAGATTTTTACATGAAAATCTATCAAGTATTTACCCTCATTTCTCCATGAGCTCATTTCCATAATATGTAACAAGTTTTTTCTTTGCACTTTATTATTTACTGCCATGCCAATGAAAAGCTGACAGCTCAGAGACACAAGTGGAATTACTTTTTCTTAGCAAGTCATGTTCATTTTTGAATCATAGATGCTTTTATCAGTGTATCATTATTTGTATGCTTATTTGCCCTTTAGAAATGAAATGTGATGGAGTAAACAGTAGCATCCAGTGATGTCCCATAGAGTTCTGTCCCCTCTCCCCCGAATTGCTTTCTGCTACTTCAAGGAAGAACAGGCAACAGAATGTGTCAGTAGAAATGCAATTTAGGAATTGCACTTGATCTCGTTTTTCAGCCTGATGTTTGTTCTTTCATCATAAAGATCAGCTGCATTTTATTTTTTTTCCAGTCCCTTAGAATAACATCCAGTTCTAGTCAGCATGTTTAATGTACTTCTCAATGATGTTCTAGCATAATAAATTTTCGTATCTCGTGCATATGTACATATGGTAAAAATTTCTTCAAGTTCTAGCCATGTGGGGGAGGAATATTGTGGTTGCTTTGTTAATGCAGTGTTTGTGTTGGAGCGGTTAGGGCCCCGCGCTTTAACTCTCAGCACAGGGCGTAATGAGATGACTTTGATGGTGGCGGAAGAGTCTAGTGGGACGGTCCCAGCTTCACACTTCAAAGCCCAGCATATGGGGTGAATACTGGGTAGCTTCGTGCTCTTTGGGGATGGATGGTTGAGAGACAATTCTTAACAGCTCTGTTTGATGAAGATATTGGAAAAGAAATGGTCTATCTTTAAAATAATCTTGAATTGCAAAGAGAGAAATTTCCACCCCTTCCATGGACTGAAGGAAGAATAATTTTTTCCTAGTCTGCACTTAATTAGAGGCAGTGCAGCATGACACTACGATGCCATATCTTCAAATGACTTCTCTTTGAAAGGACTGTAGTGAGATGAATCGGCCAGTTTTATTTTAGGTACATGTATGAATTTAGGCAAAAACTTTTAGGGCTATCTGTTTTACCATCTGAGAGATTTTTATGGCTTCTGGTAGAGAATCTTTTTTTCCCCTTCTCATTAAAAAAATACATAAATAAAAAATCAACTAAACAAAAAACTTGGCTATATGAAGACAGCTAGACTAAAACCATAGGACGCTGTTAAATTTCAAGTCTAGCACCCAGTTTAATTTTTAGATTCTGTGTTTCTTTCCCTTTACTTGTTACTGCGTATGAGGTGATAGCGTTGGGAAATACTCTTTCTGATTGCTATGTACTTACGAAAAAAATTGATTCTTGTTCTAGTATCATTGGAGTTCTGGTTTAAAAGTAATTATGATAAGCCACACATCATATCATGGGTCGGAGGAAAAAAAATATCCATTCCTAGAAAACAAGGAATGACAGGCCTGAGTTTTTCCCTAGTTGTGCCTTTTGGCTGCTGTTGAAAATAAAGAAAAACTGAGTTCATCAGTTATGTTCCTTGTGTTGAAATGCAGTTCTGTTTAACAGTTAAATTTTAACTCCATTTATATCAGAGTCCTAAGTTGGTCCTGAATGAAACAAAAGCAGAAAGGAAAAAAATATTAAATACCACTGGAAACATGAATTATGTGTTAGTGTAAGGTAAGCATATTAATGATGTAATTAAGCAGATCCTTAACTACTGTCTTTACGTACTTTATTGTAGCTTCTCATTAAATACATTTTAGCCACACTTATGTCTATTATAGGCTCAGAGAAGAGCATTTTGTTAAGAATATGAAGGTTAAACTTATCATTGCATGGGGACATCTCATTGCATCGATCCCTCCTTTTGCAAAGAAGGATGCAAGCTCATAGATGTCTCTAAAGTTAAGTCTCAGAGTGATAAATGTGCATGTTTAGAAATGTAAATAAGGTCAGCCAGTCAGGAGGGTTAAAATATATTGAGAAAATATTGTCCCTATCAGTCTTTTCAAAAGAAAATTAGTGAAAATTGATAGAACCGTTAATGATGGTGGAAAAAAAATTGTTAAACATGGAAGAAAAAGGAAAAAATATTACTCTTTAAATAGAACACAATTTAGGAAGCTGCAGAGTTTTGCTTTGCTTTTTCAAGACTAGCATGATGGCATCGAATTCTTTCTGCATACGGTAATCCAGAAGATTGCCTCATCTGATGGTCCTGACTGGTTGAGGCAGCCCATAGGTAGAGGTAGCTTTTGATGGCTGCTGGTGGGACTGTTGTTCTGAGGACAGCTTATAAAACATGAAGATAACAGTGGAAAATGGTTCCGTGGTTTCTCACTAAGAATATGTTGTACTCCCACTGCTGTTAAACCCAATACTCACTTTATTAGCATAGCTACCCCTTACTCTCATTTGTATCTCTGGGATGGACACCACTCTCCCTGGTTTGCAGTATCCAGTACCTGCAAAGCTCTTAGGAACCAAATTCAATTCATTCAACCTAAAAAGTGTTGATTAACTACAAGACACTGCCTCGGGGAGTATGAAACCTGGATGGAGGAACAAAAGTCCACAATTAACTATATAATACAAGTACGTTAGATTTGATGTTATATTCTGTTAAAGCTGTAAAATACTGTGTGAACACATGAGAGGGAGAAATGAATTTCAGTGGAGGGAGAGCACATCTATGAAGCAAAGATTATTCAGAAGTCCTGGTTTTTTGGGATTCATTAAAAGGGCTAAAAGTCCCTGCTCTGGAAACATTTGACTCCACTGTAGAAAAGTGGTGGCTTTATAGGAAATGCACATAGAACTATTGTTTTCAATAATAATGTCACTTACCCAAAAACTGAGGAGTCGTAGTTTCCCATAGGTTTGAGCTTGACGTATTCAGAATCTTTATCTTCTGTGAAATCCATGTTTGATTTGCATGGTGTGATCATTTGAAGTTAATGTGGGATGATTTTAACATAGGTTAATTGTGAATATAAAATTAAAACTAGCTCTTTTGAATATGTAATTTATATCACAAAATAGCTTGCTAGTAAGCCTCTGACTAAATTTGATGCTTTTCTTTAGAATGCAGGCAATCCAAATTTACTTTTCAGCAATATTACAAATACCCACTGCTATGGGCCCTTAAGTTGCAGTCATTAGAAGCACAAATATTATTTCCTTGAATATGAAGAGTGTAGTGTACTATCCTTATCACTGTCTATCATTCTGGCTTTGGTTGTCTTTTCATTTTAGTTGAATAATGAAATATTTCCATTTCTGCCTTCATTAAAGAACAAAAATTAAGTTGGATTCCTTCCACCATGATTTTGTGTAGAAGAGTTCGTGAAACAGGAGTGTTGTTAGAATATTCAGGGATTTCTAGTAAGTAGGGACACACCAGTCCGGGAAGGTATTCAGAATTTTCCGAATTCGGAACAGTAGTGTGGGCTTGCAAAGAGGAAAGGAAGCTAGCAGTTAGGGTACTGTGTACCAGGGATCATGCTAGGTGCTTTTCTTAACTTATTTAATCTAAATTTCTTCATTCATTCTATGGAGTCATTTCTTTATTTTTTTCTTTCTTTATTTTGCTCTTTTCCTTACCCGTCCTCTTTCTTTTCCTTTGATTTTATTAACGTATTTTATCTTATTTAAAATAATTTTCTTTCTTTAATGTTTTAATTATTTCTGAGAGAGAGAGAGAGATAGCGTTAGCGGGGGTGGGGGAGGGTTGGATGGTCAGAAAGAGAGGGAGATACAAAATCTAAAGAAGGCTTCAGGCTCTGAGCTAGCTGTCAGCACAGAGCCCAATGCGGGGCTCAAACCACAAACCATGAGATCATGACCTGAGCCAAAGTTGGACACTTAACCGACTGAGCCACCCAGGCACCCCAATTTTATTGAAGTATTTTAAAGTAAGTTCCAAAGATCATGTTATTTCACTCCTTCATATTTAATATATATCTCTAAGCAATACAGACTTTCTCTTACATAACCACAGAGTCCTCACACCCAGCAAAATAATAATTCTTTGGTACCTTCTAATATCCAGTGTGTAATCCAGGCAAATGTCTTTCTGTGATGGGCCTATTTCAATCTGGATGTATACCTCATTCACACACAGCATTGATTTATTGTATCTTTCTCAGTTTTGATATAGATAGACCAGTCACATTGCATCACTGTCCCTCCCTCTACCTTTCTTTTCCTGCCATTGCTGGTTACAGAAACTGGGTCAGTTGTCCTGAATCTGTTGACTCTCTTGTGGTATCATTTAATTTTATTCCATCTCTCACATTTTTTATAAACTTTAAGTTAGATTTACAGACTTGATTGGTTTTAAATTCAATTTTTTTTTTGGCCAAAATTCTTCAAAGGTGGACCTAGAGCTTTCTACTGCACCGTAATGAGATGTGATAGTGGCTGGTTATCTCAGATCTGGTGGTGCAAAGATGAATTATCTTTGTTCCTCCTGGGATTTTCTAAGGGCTTCATCTATTGATCTTTATCTGAAACAGTTATTTTCTTAGGTGTTGTAAAATGACAATTTTCTAATTATATCAGTACTTGCACACATATTAGTTGGATTTTTTTCTGTTAAATATGTCATCAGTTCAGGCTATCTATCTACCTTGAAACACAATTTATACAGGAAAGGCAGGATAAATCTTTCTCCTATTCCTTTTAATGTTTTTTTTTTTTTTTTTTTATTTTTTTTATTTATTTCTAGGAGAGAGAGAGAGAGACAGTGTGAACAGGGGATGGTCAGAGAGAGAGGGAGTCACAGACTGAAACAGGCTCCGGGCTCCGAGCTGGCAGTCAGCACAGAGCCCGACGCGGGGCTGGAACCCATGAACCGCGAGATCATGACCTAAGCGAAAGTCGGACGCCCAACCGACTAAGCCACCCAGGCGCCCCTCTCCTATTCCTTTTAACTGCCAAATTTCTAGCTTAGGAGTTGGTACTTTAGAGGAAGCTTAAAATTAAAAAAAAAATTTACAGAGAAATTGAGGCTCAGAGATGTCAAGTAAATTGTTCAAGATTCCAAATATTAAGGAGTAGAAACCATATTTAAACTGGTATCTTCGGCTTCAAAAAGACATATTATTTGCACCAAACCAAAATGCACCCCTGTGCTTGAACCCTCATTGCTGACTAACCACTGGAAGTTGCTCCTGTAAATCTCTCCCACTGCTTCGGTCTTTAGGAACCAGGCTCCAAGAATCCTTCTTTGCAGATATTCTGAACTTTATAAATGTATGCAGTGCTCTAGAACGATAGTCCCAGATGGAGGTGCTGGCCTAGATAGACAGAGAGCTGGGCAAAGCTAGAAAGCCCGTCACAATGTTTACGAGAGACTATAGGCATCACAGTTTGTGCTCTGCACGCCTGCAGCAGCCAAAGTATGAGTCACTCCAAGTCACCATGGAGCAGATACGGGTGATCAGAACAATTTGGAGAGTTGTCAGTTATTATGATGTCTTAATATCCTAAGTCTCCTAAATGTCCTCGCTGTGCCCCCTCCCCCCGCCATTCCAGATTTGAAGGGAGAATTTAGCCAACTGCCTAAACATTATTTTATAATTCCTAAACCTCAGTTGGCTGTACATGTCCCGAGCATCTGGCAGCACCCACTAGCTGTGGTCCTTTAGTATCTTAATGTAGTGTTAAAGAAGCAGAAATCACTTAGTAACATTTGGGAGATTTTCTTTGTGGTGTGTACCACATCATGCGCTTCCAGTGCTAGAGTCCCAACTGACTCAAAGATGGAACATGTCCCTAGATTTATTCTTTTTTTTATATTTATTTATTTTTAAATATTTATTTATTTTTGAGAGATAGTGAGACAGATCGTGAGCATGGGAGGGCAGAGAAGGAGGGAGACACAGAATCCGAAGCAGGCTCCAGGCTCTGAGCTGTCAGCCCTGACACGGGGCTCAGACTCACAAACTGTGAGATCATGACCAGGGCCGAAGTTGGCCACTTAACCCACTGAGCCACTCAGGCATCCCTAGATTTAGTACAACAGAGAGGTACAAAATGTATTTAAAAAAAATGTTTTTAACGTTTATTCATTTTTGAGAGACAGGGAGAGACAGAGCGCAAGCAGGGGAGGGGCAGAGAGAGGGAGACACAGAATCCAAAGCAGGCTCCAGGCTCTGAGCTGTCAGCACAGAGCCCAATGTGGGGTTTGAGCCTGCAAACCACCAGATCATGACCTGAGCCAAAGTCAGATGCTTAACTGACTGAGTCACTCAGGCTCCCCAGAGGTACAAAATGTTTTTAAGTATCCTCCACATTTTACCCCTCCCACCCACATGGTGGTCTGCATTAGAAATGAAAAAAGAAATAACCAACTCTAAAATTGCAGTTGGACAGATTTTCTATGCTTATTGTGGATAGAGGCCCCATCTTATCCTCTGATGTTCAATAATGTACCTCTAAATAAAGAAGGCCCATACTCCTGCCATCCTAAGGCAATATCACAGTTCTCTAAATACCTAAATTTTATATATCAGACACACATGTATGCCATCTCTATCGTTGGTTACAGGGGACAGCAATTAGCCCCATGAAAAGATGCCATCAGCACCAAACAGAAGTCCTCTGAAGCAGTTCTCCAGAATAAATAGGAAAGTAATTCTGTAATCTGCCTTGGAAGATAAGGTTAGAGACAGAAAATCCAGAAATAAAGAATGGAGGAAGAAGATAAAAACAAGTTGTCATTCAGAGTAGCCTTCAATTATGTTTAAATATTAGACTTCCTTACAGAATATTTGGCTCAGTGCTTATGCAGTAGAGCTTTCTGCAATGATGGAAATGTTCTATATCTGCACTGCCCAATGGGGAGACTCCTACCCATGTGTGATTACTTAAACCCTTGAAATGTGGCTAGTGCCACATTAAACTTAATTTTTAATTATATTTTATTTATTTATTTAAATTTTATTTTTTATTTTTACTTCTTGATCTTCTTCACTCATTTCTCCCAATCCCCCCACAGCCCACCTCTGATAACCACTAGTGTGTTCTCTGTATCTATGAGCTTGTTTTTTGTTTGGTGTTTTTTTTTTTCTTTAGATTCCACATGTAAGAGAGATCCTATGATACTTGCTGTTTTCCTGTCTGATGTATTTTACTTAGCATAATTCCTTTGAAGTCCATTCACTTTGTTACAAATGGCAAGATTTCCTTCTTTTTCATGGCTGAGTTGTGTGTGTGTGTGTGTGTGTGTGTGTGTGAGAAACACAATTTCTTTATCATTCATCTATCGATGGACACTTAGGTTGCTTCCAACTCTTGGCTATTATAAATTATGCTGCAATGAACACTGTGGTGCAGCTATCCTTTCAAGTTTTTGTTTTCATTTTCTTCAAATAAATACCCAGAAGTGGAACTGCTGGATCATATGGTAATTTTATTTTTAATTTTTTGGGGAGCCTCCATGCTGTTTTCCATAGTGGCTGCACTAAATTATATTCTCATACAGTATGATGTCATCCCAGTGCACAAGTGTTCCCTTCTCTCCACATCCTAACACTTGTTATTTCTTATCTTTTTGATGATAGCCATTCTGACAAGTATGAGGTGATCTTTCATTATGGTTTTGATTTACATTTCCCTGATGATTGAGGATGTTGAGCATCTTTTCATGTGCCTGTTAGCCATCTGTAAGTCTTCTTTGGAAAAATGTCTATTCATGTCTTCTGCCCATGTCTTCTGCTAATGTACTCTTAGAATTGGTTAAAATGGTAGATTTTATGTTCCATATATTTTATCACAATAAAAAATCATATGCTTTACTTTTTTTATTGGGTTTGATTTCAGTTTAATTTTGTTAAAATCTCCCACTGTTCATAGGCCTTGCTGAGCATTTGGTTCTGCATGTTCCTGGCTGTGGCATGTTTCTCCTTGGTGAGGCCAACTTTGTCTAGAGAAGGAAGCAACTGGACTGACTTCTGAGGAGAGATTTCAGCACCCTTGGATCTGACCCGGGAGCTGCACCTGTCCGAAGATGTGATTTAACAGGTTCTCAGTATGTTTTTGTTCTGCTTTTGTTTTTAAATTTGTTAGAATCCTGAGGTCCCCTTCTTTTGGTCTCTCTCACATAAGAAGGGTTTATATATGGTTGGGGGCTCCTTCATAATCAGATAAGGGTCTTCTCTTGGCTTTTACTCTCACCTGTATCTTCATAAGCTGACCAGAGAGGCTGCAAGCCTGGTCACATGTTTGATGAGAACTCCCAAAGCTGATTGATATTCAAGATCTTTAATGAGCAGCCCTGCAGCATGGCCAGTGACGAGAATGGTTGGTGCTCCTGACACCAGGGAAGGCACCTGGAGGTCCGCTGCTGTACCCCAGGCATGGGGGTATATCCTGGGGAGTGATGGGGACACTCAGGGTGTAGGGACTTGAGTAGAGGCTGCTTTGAGCTGATAGGAAACTCTCTGAGTACTTGAACATCCAGTGTGGCCACGTTGATGCTGACAGCTTGAAATCAGTTCTAGAGCCACCCTGAGGAAGAGTTTTTCGAGACAGTGGGCTCCTGGAACAGAGAGAACAAACACTGGGAATGGTGTTCTCTCTTCCCTTGGAACTCATCAACTCCTGCATCTCTCTGCTGCTCTACTCCTCCGCCATGTTTAGGGCTTACCTTAGGAACAGACAGTGCTCCTGTCCAAACCCAGCCCTGTGTTCGTGCCATTCTCCATGCTAGTGCCATTTGTTTGAGTCTTAATTCTTTCCTTCTCAAATGCCTTCTGCAGGGGTCACAGATTAAATCATGTCAGGTAGCATTTTGGTAGTCAGTTAATACTTGGGTATCAGTTATTAAAATACCACACACCCAAGGAATAAGAGGTGGGCAGGCACATTTCCTTGCAGCACAGCTCTGCTGTGGTTGCCTACAGGCCTTGTGCGGAATCCTGGTCTCAAACAAATGATACGTACAAAATCAAGTAGCAAGTACAATGGAAAAAAGCATACGCTGTGAGGCTGTGCTCAAATCCTGGCCTGGCTGTGTATTGGCCATTATTCTCATTAAGCCTCAGTTCCCATATCTATAAAATGGACATAATAATTATATCTCCCTCACAAGACTGTGAAGCTGAAATCATGTCTGATAGGTGCCAGATACAGTACTAAAGGGGCATTTTAACAATTCAGTGTAGAGAAATTTATTAAAATGTGACTTATAAATGTTTTTCAGTATTTAGTTATGGAAAAAAGGAAGGGACTGATTGTTCCCTGCCAATTTGAACCTCACATATTTTCCCACGATTTGTCTCACAAATGTAGAAGTGTAAGTTTTATAACTAACTTTCAGAAATCTGTTTCCTGGTTTCTAATTTGAGCTCACTGAAGATGGAAGGGATCGCACCACAGACCCAGTCAGTGCAGCACCAGGTGACTGGGATTGGTGAGGTGGATAGGAGTTAGACACAGGGTGACTAGTCTTGGGGGACAGAAGAACTGACTTTAGCATTAGGTTAAGCATACCCCTGAAAAACTTAATTCTTGCTTTTGCAGTGCAGTGAGAATGAATGGGTCAGTATTTGGGAAGAAATTTAACCCAACAGAAAAAGCTTATCTAGGTTAAATGTTCATATTAAGTCTGCTAGGAACACACTTGATTTGTAATTGTTTAAACCAAAGTGAATATTACTTCCCAGTCTCATGAGAGAATTGCTTGTGGTTGGGATTATCTGTGTCTCTCCTCCATTATCACCTATTTTATATGTTTTTGATTTGAAATAGACAACCCTTTGGAATTTCTAATGTCTTCTTTAGTTTACTCTACACGGAGATCTATGACTTACATGAATAATTTCATCAACATCTGCAAATCCTAAGTTAAAACTTTAAGATGCTCAAATTGGCACAAAAATGTTTAAAGATGGTATTTTAAAGGTAATGTTTAGTGCTGGGAAAGATGTAGTTAGAGGCACTCATACTGCTAATGGTAGTTTAAAAAAAACCTCCTGGAAGTGAGTCAGTGATATGTATCAACAGCTCTAAAAATGCATATAACTGCCTTACAGGGTTTCCAGTTCTAGTGATATATCCTACAGGAATAATAAAAGGCACATGTACTTATGTACAAGTATGTTTATCAAAGCATTATTTATAATAGCGACTACTGGAAACATGGTATATATTCAGTGTTCGGGAATGATTAAACTATAGCATCCCCAAATGAAAGATTACTATACAAGCAATTAGGTGTGAAGTTTTGGAAGAATTTTTAGCAACATGGAAAATACACTACAATGTAGAAAGAAGTTGTAATTAATGGGCTAATGTGACAAATATTTATTAAGTAACTAGTATGTGCCAGGCACTGTCATCAGTGTGCAAAATGGAATTTATATGCCCTCAAAGAATTTATTTTCCAGTGGGAAGGGGGTGAAAAGACAGACAATAAGTAATGAGCTTAATAAATGATGAATTATATAGTGTGATAGCAAATGATAGGTGTTGTCACCAAAAGAAAAAAAAATTGAACAGGAAAGGGGCATCATTATGAGTTCTAGGATGAGAGCGAATTGTGATTTTAAATGGATAACCCAGGGTAGGCCTCACTGTGAAGGCAGTACTGGAGCAAAAAATTGAAGGGGTGAGACTGTTAGCCATGTGAGATGTGGAGAAGAGTCTCAGGCAGAGGAGATAGCCAGTGTCAGGGCCAAAGGATTAAAATGGTATAAACAGTATGTTTTCAGTATTGTACAATATATTTGCATATATTTTATTTATCTCATATATTTATAAGAAAAACATTTTTAAATTTTTAATGCTTCCAACTTTCAAATTTTCTCTAAATCATTCTTGAAGGGCAATTATGAAGGTTTTGCAGTGGTCAGTTTTATAAAACCTGTGTTTCAGCGTATTCATTCAGTTTGGGTTCGATGGAAGATTTAAGATAAGAAGGAAAAACTAGCACAACTTTTCCCCCCACATGTCTTTATTGCTAATGTCTCCTGACAAGAGGTAGAGACTTTAGTTTGCACAAAACACATTAAAATTACAAGAGTTGCCAAGGTGAGGCAGGCCTTTGTTCATCAAGAGACCCCTCATTTAACGAGGCTCAAAGCAGAGAGCAGAAAAAGAAAATGTTTCAAGGGGAAACTGTAAATAAGGTATTGGGATAAATAATTAGTTTCTAATATTTCACAAACCAGATTGTAATTTAAGTTTAAGGGACATGATTAAGTGAAATCTTAGGTTTCTAGATTTTTATGAATTCTCCCTTAAAAAATATTTATGTAGGAAGGAGTAAATGCTTTAATTTTTTTAAAAGTAATATCTATTGAAGTAGAATTTATAACACTTCTGTCATTAGGATAGATGTTATTCATCTAGTTTTTCAGTGAATTTAGTTCCCAATAATGAGAATTTCCTTTATTTTTACAAATATAATGACTTTATATACTCTTAACATTTTTAAATTGACATCAGTATTTCTCAGTGTATTTTTTCACTCCTCCCATCAGAACAGAAAAGTCTCAACACATTGTTGCTGTGTTTATTTCTTTTCTTTAAAAAAATTAAGTAGAAATGGCTGGTGCTATGAACTGAACACGTATAGCTTACTGCACAGTACTCTAAAGGAAGCAGAACATATAAGGGAACAGGTTTCTGTTTTGAAGTTCCCTAAGAATATTAAAAACAGAAGAGAAAAAAAAAGAGTTCAGAAATGATTAACAAACACCCTTAGTCAGTGCCAAACACGCACAATCTTTTAAGCCAGATTCCTTTTAAAAGTTTGTAGTTGGCTAACTCGTAGAGAATGTAAATAAGGGCAAAGCAGTAATAGTTGATCCTTTTAGGTCTATAAGTAAATACTGTATACATATATATTTAAGAACCCTAAACATTTATGAGGTGACGGGCACTCCTGGCTGATATGTTATGTGAATGGCCTGCATATATACATTATTGTTTAAAAATACTTGGACAGGGGTGCCTGGGTGGCTCAGTTGGTTAAGCGTCCAACTTTGGCTCAGGTCATGATCTTGTGGTTTGTGGATTCAAGCCCCGCATCGGGTTCTGTGCAGGCAGCTCAGAGCCTGGAACCCATTTCAGATTCTGTGTCTCCCTCTCTCTGCCCCTCCCCCACTCACACTCTCTCTGTTTCAAAAATAAATAAAAGCTATAAAAAAAATACTTGGACAGTTCTCTGACGTGTAGTTTCATAGGAATCGTAGATGGAGGACTTGGTATGTCTTGGAGTCAGGGATGTTCATTTAGTTACTGAAATTGGTTACTGAGCGCTGCCCCTGCTTCCTTTTCTCTCTGTAAATAAGAAGTGCAGCATCAAGCGCTTTTCTTGATGTTGAATAACCAAATTTACTCCACACCAAAAAATTTTATGTAGCCTTTGAGCAACAATTTCTGATTTGAGAGTGATTCTTGATTTAAGGAACCTGTTTTCACAACTTTCTGTGTTGGTTTGCAAATCTAGTTGGGATGAGGGAAGTTGAAAGTCTCAATATGTAATTAAGTATGTAACCTAAAATTGAAATGTGAAGGACTTGGGCACTGTCACCACATGAGCTGGTGATGGGTGCTATTCTGCTCTGGAAGACCTGGGAGCAAGCAAGTCATCCTGATTCCCCTCCACCTGGGCTATGGCTTCATTCCATGACAATGCTAATGTGTACCTACCCCTGTAATTTCCTTTCTGAATCAGTGTTACTCTGAAAGATTCAAAGTTGAGAAATCGAGGCTCACAATTCCTCGCAGAGGGGGAAAGCATCATAGCCAGTTCCCCCGAAAGACAGCTGAGCAGAAGCAGCGTCCTCAGGAGACGGAACTTGAATTCAGACTCCTGGGGAGCCACTCCCTGCCCTGTGCCAGACGGTTCTCACTTAGCTTTATTTTCATGTGGATCTAGCCACATGCATAAGTCCTACATTCTTCCTGCCACAGGAGCACCAGACTTAGCAATTATGTTTGCGTTTTAAGGCTTTAGTCATCAAATGCCCTGTTTCAGCTGCAACGTCCCTTTAGTTCATGTTCTTAAAAACATAAAAGACTAATAGGTAATGATGACTAGTTGCTTTTGGTGTATTAACTGTTTAAGTTTTTGAATCTCGGTTCCAAGTCTGTTTGTTACTGTGTTTGTTACTCTGAAACAAAGACCATATTTAGGCGAGGATTTATCTTATTTTAACCTTCTTTGTGTTTTCATACCCAGCAACCTGCATGGTTCCTGGCACTCAGAAGGTTTTCAGTAAAAACATTTAATGAGGGAGTTGCACCTCATCCATGAATCTCTGTATTTATTCAAACTGCAATGCAACCATTGACGTTCTCTCTTCAAATACAAAAATGCAAAATATCCAGAAACACCATCTCAACTCTTTCCTCACACATGTTTTGATACTACCCACCGAAGAGTAGCTTAATACAATAAACAGAACTTCTAAACACATCCCTAAGCAACTTCTGACCCCTTAAAATGAAAATCTTTCTGTAGAGGAAAATATATAGAATTGTTTCACCTTTAATTGATTGAAGATGATGGTGCCCGGAACTATTTTTGAAAATAATCTTGATCTAAAGGGGAAAAAAATACATGTGTTTATTCTGAGTGTTGCTTCTTCATTTTTCTAATGGGATCTTCACTATTGTTTTGTCTGAATGCAGTTTTTTATTTGTGTTATTCCAGACGTGGTCCTACCACAAGCATCTTTAAACCAGACATTAATAGCATAGTTCACAGTCATTACTGCCAGTGCTCAAACACAAATATTGCATTTGTGTTTGCAAAGCTACACATCAGATGTTAATTAAGTGCATTTGGTTTTTTTCTGCTTAAACAATCTGGCATAAAGAGTTTACATCTATATCAGTTCACCATAAGGTCTCTACAATATCTGAATCACCAGCCATGCAGTATATGATAAATACAGTGTTTCCACACAAGAAAATAACAGAATTGTCAGGAAAACATCAGGCCTGTTATATTTCCCTGTGAAATAATAGCAACTGAATCTCAGTTTCTTTTTCTTTTTGATAAAAAAAAAGTATTTAACTAGGAGTAAACACCAATATTTAGAATGATAAATTTTTCATTAAAGAACACATGGAAAGTGAAACCATACCAAAGATTTTTTTCCTTGTTTTTAGCTTGCTTCAGGGCGTTTTGACAGTTGCGTTGGAATAAAATTGGAATTTCAGCTTTGCAGCGAGGAGATTCATGCTGCCGCCAGAGCAGCCCAGTGCCAATCTGCGGGAGGCGGGAGCCTAGCGAAACCGCAAACTGAGAAACAAACTTTCACATCAGGTTTCTAATTTTAGAGCAAAAAATGGAATTACTTTAATTGTGACATTTAACTAGAAATACGATTTGCTGGGATTAATTATCTTCCTTATTTAAAAATTCTCACTAAGTTTAAATTAGCATAAAAAATCAAATTCAGCATTTGAATAAGGTCAATGGGACTGCTGGAACTAAATGTAGAATTCGATTCTTTAGAATTGGATCACCGTATTGGACTTGGGGAGGATTAAATGGAGGAAATTGGAGATGCATGCATTTGGGCAGAAAGCAGGGTTTTTTTTTTCCCCCTCTCTTTTTTTTTTTTTTTTTTCCAAGGGAGAAATGGGTCGTGGCCTCCTAACCCCATAGGGAGGAAACTACTACCTGATTAGGTCAGAAACTTCTCGGATTCATTGAATGTCTGTGTATTCACTGCTTTAGTGTTTAGGCAAAACACTAAAACAAAATAACTTACTGTGTAACTAAAATTTAACAGAATTTAAAATACACATAACAAGGGCATATGCAGAAAGTGATCATTTTGTGTTCATTGGTTACCTTTTATTTTTGTTAAAAGAATATAAAAGTTACTTCTGATGTTTAAGTTTAGTTTTATCAGAAACAATTAATTTTAAAGTAGGCTTTTGAGGGAATTTTTATTTTAATTAATTGTTGGGACAAGTGTATTCTTTATACAACTCTTGCACTATAGGCTTAATATCTAAACTTAAAAATCTTTAACAATTTATTCTAGGAAATGAATTCATTTACTAGCAAGAATGATCAGCTTTGCAAAGTTGTCTACAAAAGGGAGAGTTATGAGGCTCATGGTGGTAAAAGGCCCTTTAAAATTTGCTGGGTAGGAGATTTAGGAAAAGTCCTGTGGCTATCGGGATCGAATGGCCCTTGCCACCGTAGTGTGGGGAGGAAGAGCCCCGAGTCTGTAGGAAGAAATTTCTGTTGAAAGTGACTTGTTTCCCCAGTCAGATAAACTACATGTGAATATCTAAATGTTGGTTGGCAGATTGAAGTTCTGGAACAGCAAAGCACAATGGGTCTAATACGTATTTCAAATAGTTCTGCTTACTATATAACCTAATACATGGATACTCCTCAGCAAAATCTGAGTGTGATCCATCTATTTTTTGGAAAGATGGTAGAGATGAGGCCACTTTTCGAGTCAGAGTAAGGTATGTAGATTGGCTTTGAGGAAATTGTAACATTACCTGTTGGGGGGTAGAGGAGAGAGAAACCATGCTTAGATATTTTGTTAATGAATGACATTAGCATTGACAAAAAAAATTTCCAATTGTACTCTGTGAAATGTTAAAACCGATATAATTCTCAAAGATATTTAGAGTAAGTGATTGGTATATGAAATTATGAGAGAGAGATGTATTGACTGTTAGGAAATTTAATTTTTATGAAATCAGCATTATGGAGAAATGTAATCTGATTCATTCCTGCAGAATTCCCAGTAGGAGCAGGCCCAGCTTCGGGAGTTGAAATGTTTCATTATGTACATGTGTGGGAAAAAGATGAAATGTGGTTTCCGTGTGCTGATTTTCCGTAAAACGTCTATTAGTATGAAAGTACACAGGCTAGGCAGCAAAACCCCCAAACCACGGCTGTCTGGGAGAAAGTGAACTCAGCAGGATATCTCTGATGGATACTGACATCATGAGTAATAAGTTTGAAAGTAGCAAGAAAAAGCAATGACAGTAAAATAATGTTGAAGTAGTAGCTATGGAATTGTCATATGCTGAAGATGAGGTCAGCCTTTTATCCCCCATCAGTCTCTAGTCAACTTTGCTTTTAGAAATGTAAGGTTCCCCCCAAAGGAAGAAATCGCAAACCTAAGCTTTTTATACCAATGCTAATTTAACCAAGTTGTCCGTCTTATAACATAAACTATAATTAGAGCAGGGCTATTTATGTAACATGAGCTACACCATTCCTGAGGCAGGGAAAAGCAGGACATTTGCCCCTGGGCTCTAGGGTAACAGGGCACTAGAGTGGCAACAGCAGTCCTACTCTCTTGGGAAGCTGGAAATGGAAGAAAGAGGTGCCGTCAACAGGTTATACCAAAAAAGGTATACATAATGCTCCAAAGCCTGTCAAATCCACATTGTCATGAAACACAAATGTCTGCCCTTCCCAATTCTGATGCTGTTTGTCACTTTCTAGTGACCTTTCTTCCTGTATCAAGACTGTTGTTGAGATTAATTTGAATCAATGTTAACCTAACTCAATGATGACAGGTGTGTATTTGATGAGGAAGGGATGGGCACATAGTATGATTTACTCCTGTCTTCCTGACCCTGAGGGTTGGCATTGAATTGCAACTCCTGTGGAAATAGCCTTGCAGGTGGATGAAATCCCAAGGCCTTTTACTGTTGTTGATATTTAGTTATCAAGTGTGCTTTCCTTTTTCTGTTGATATGTTGGAAGGTCTGGGTTCTTAAATATTCTAGAAAAAGTGTCTTTCAGATACTTTTAGAGTAGAGAAAAATATTTGCTTGTAACTTAGATAGCTCTGTTATATATAAATAAACATACAAATAAATAAATAACCTTTAGAAAATTGTGGAGTTGGGGTGCCTGGGTGGCTCAGTCGGTTAAGCGTCCAACTTCAGCTCAGGTCATGATCTCGCAGTTTGTGGGTTCAGGCCCCGCATCTGGCTCTGTGCTGACAGCTCAGAGCCTGGAGCCTGCTTTGGATTCTGTGTCTCCCTCTCTCTGCCCCCCGCCCCCCGCTTGCACTCTGTCTCTCTCTGTCTCAAAAATAAATAAACATTAAAAAAAATTTTTTTTAAAGAAAATTCTTGAGATGATAATGAGGAATATTTGTATCATTTTTATTTTTTATTTTTTTTTTATTTTTTATTTTATTTTATTTTTTTTTAAAATATTTTATTTATTTCTAGGAGAGAGAGAGAGAGAGAGACAGCGTGAGCAGGGGAGGGTCAGAGAGAGAGGGAGACACAGAATCTGAAACAGGCTCCAGGCTCTGAGCTGGCAGTCAGCACAGAGCCCGACGCAGGGCTCGAACCCACGAACCGCGAGATCATGACCTAAGCGAAAGTCGGACGCTTAACCGACTAAGCCACCCAGGCGCCCCAGTATCATTTTTAAATAAAGTAAAGGAAATTCCTTGGATTGAAATTGGCTAAAAGATAGAATCTTCAAAAATGAGGCTCTTGCTTTGCTTGATTAACATGCTCCCCTAATGACTTAGGCATCGGAGCCAGCCCATATGTGATGAGCTGCAGTATTACTGTAGACTCTCAAGACTTGGCTTTGGGAAAAGAGACCACTAGTGCCATTCAGGGCTCAAATGCTCATGGATTGAAGGGCGTCCAAGCAATGACTTTTCCTCATGAAGGGAAAATTGAGATAGCTTGCAATGTAGAGTGTTTTGAAGACCAAGAAACTACAGAAACCTCAGAAGCCTCTCAATACACAGCTTACAGTGTCCTTGGGATCATTTTTCTTATATAATTACATAGAAGCTCAAGTTAAAAAGTTGGTGAGTAATTGGAGAATTGGTACTATGGGGAGTGTGTTAATTGGATTTATACCCCAAGAATATAAGAACTGTGCTGAATATGCTATAAAGGAAAGTACTGAGGAATTCTGGAAGATATGGTGAGGTATTTTCATGTGATCCAATCTAAGCCTTCACTAAAATGTTAAGGAAAATAACAATCACTACAAAGTTCTCTTTTGGCCAATGAAGATAAAAGGAAGGCACAAAGAGCTTGGTTGTAGCTGTATATTGGAAAATTGGAAACATTCTCTGTTCAACAAAATCAGGTATTTATAGATTGTTAGTAGTCACCCTATGGTATATCTAGTTGTCATCACAACTTCATAGGAACCTAACTTCATTTCAAATTTATGCCCTTGTGTACTTTAGAAGCCCTCCTCAATCAGCTGGATAAAACAGCTGTGGATGCTGAACTACTTTTAAATATTGTGAACAAACTAAAAATGGATTCAATTTAATTGAATTATTTCAATTAATTTTCTGAACTCTTTATTCCTGAGTTCTGTACTCAACTCTCATTTTTCAAGCAATCATTTTTTACTTAAATGTACGCTTTAAAAGACCAAGTACTGGGATGCCTGGGTGGCTCAGTCAGTTACACATCGACTCTTGATTTTGGTTCAGGTCATGATCTGATGGTTGTGAGATCAAGCCCCATATCAGGCAATGCACTGGGCATTGAGTCTGCCTAAGATTCTCTCTCTCCTTCTCCCTCTGCCTCTCCTATTGCACGTGCATGTCCCTCTGTCAAAACAAACAAAAACAAAAGAAAACAAAACAAAAACCAAAAGATCACACTAAGTGACTAAATCATGGGAGAGAATTAGAAAATAAAATCCCTTTTTCAAAGCATGATTGTCCTTTTTTGCCTTCCCGCTTTTAGGCTGACCTATTGTTCAATCTAGAGGTAACTCCAAAAGCCAGATTTGTCTGTTTTTTTTAATGTTTATATAGGGAGATGGAATGGTGGTATTGGGCATGACTTCAAGAAATTGTGTTTATCTTTTTGTGGAATTTAAATGGAAAGTCTGAAAGTTTAGGGAATGTATTGCTCTTGAATGAAGAGAAGGGTATCAGTGGAAGAATTTTATTTGAAAGAAATAAAAATATGTAGCCTCTCTGTGAACTAAAAGAAGCCACTTGTTGATTCTGGCAATTTCATGTAAATCCTCAGTATTTATATTGCTTTAGTACAAGGTGCTTTCTCTCCATAAGGCACAAAGAAACAAATTTTCCATAGATTTTTTTTTTTAGCAAGAAAGATTATTGTATAGGGAGAACATAGAATGTGAATATATTTTAATGATTAAAAAATAAAGAAGAGGTTGAACTCAATCTGTTTATAAGATTTAGCCACCTATCCTTATATGTTTTATACTTACATTTGACTCTTGAATGTGATTACATTAATTTTATCCCAGAATTGTGATTCTGTGGGTGTTTTATCTTCACTGGCAATAAAAATACAACAAAGATAGAGAAATGATGGAATAGGTATGATATTAAGGAATAAATAAATTTAATCGATCTAGTGAAGAGCGCAAATGCTGTCCATTTAGACCCAGTGGGCCAATTTCTCCATCTGTGAGAGCTGAGAAGCAGAAACACTTCATTCTTCTTTCTACTTTGGCAAAGGCCATGAGGCCTAGTAGGAGGAGGCCACTGGTCAATGGATTAGAGGACTTGGGTTCTTCTCTTTGCTCTCACCTTCCATGTAGTTCTAGTTCCATTACCTATTAAGTAGGGGAAATGGTTCCTGTCTTGATGGAGGGCTGTATTCTGAGGGAATAAAATGGAAGTGCTTGATAGACCTGTAATGTACAAATGAAATGTATTATTCATACTCTTTCCAGATCTGTTGCAGAACTTTGGTTCAGTTTTTGCATCAATATTAAACAGATGAGAGAGAGTAAAAGCACATGATGCCACTGAGTCATTTGGAGTTGTAGCAGTTGATAGATTTGCCAGTTACGTGAATTAGCTTCTTCACATTCCTCTCACTACATTCCAGACCACTGGCTTTGAGCAAGGCCTATTGAAAACCAAACATCCATTTAATGGGTACAGAGTTCCAGTTTTGGAAGTTTAAAAAATTCTGGAGATGGATGGTGGTGATGTTTGCACAGCAATGTAAATACTAAGCACCACTGAGCTATATACTTAAAAGTGGTTAAAATGGTAAATTTTATGTTGTGTATATTTTACTACAATTAATTACTAAAATGTATCTATTAATTTCACAAAAGTTAAAAAAACAAGCATGTATATAAGATAATTTCACTAAGCCTACACTTTCTAAATAAAATGTTGGCAATTTTCTAATATCTTTTACAGTATGCAGAATGAGACCTGTTCTTCCCTTTTAATGTATTATGATGGACTCTGGCACTACATATGAGGTTTAGTTAATTATGGTTTAAAATAGAGCTAATTAAATTTGGCCTTTGATTCAGGTGTGTATTTTAAAAATGATAATTTACTATTTTCCTTAAATAATTTTCAAAACCAATACCATCATACTTCGTACATCCCGTTCATATTCTAATTCCCCTTTTCTTTCCACTTTCTCTCTTCTCCTCACTTCTCCCTTGCTCCACCATGATTCTTTAGAACATCTGAAACAGCTGTAAGTTCCTGAAGGTTTATCCTGTGGATGGATACAGTATGTATCACTAGCTCTTCCTGTGCAGGAGCTGGTGGAAGTAGCTGGCATGGATCTATAACAACTAAGGATTAACAAATTGGGTTGAAAAAATCTGACAAAATGGGCTCAGAAGCACCCTGATTCATACTAACCTTTTCTCTTGTTGGCCTCCTGAGAACAAACTGATGGTTTGTGCAAATGTTTCTGCAGTATTTTTCTTTTCATCGGACCACAAAGTGGACATTGTATGGAGCGTGGCTTCATAGCTAGTCTGACCTCTGTCTCCTGCCAGATGGCTTTGCCCGTGACTTGTGCTCGTTGGACATACAATAAAATCCATGTGGATGAATAGATTTTACAGTCTATCAACTCATCAGCGTCTTTTCTCTTTCCCACTTTAAACTTCAACATTCAGTTTTTTTAGAAGAGAGACAAGGAAAGCAGAAAGCTAGGTTATGAGAATGATACGGGCTTTTGCTATTGTTATTGCACTGTGGGCTGTCATTTGATTCCAACCTGGACTTGGGCTCGACTCAACAATAAATAAAAACTACTTCGACATAAAGGGCAGAGGGTGGGCAAAATAAAATATAACTGCAAAATGAAACAAAATGGGGGAGGGTGATATTTTCATTCCTCAACATAATGAAAAGCCTTGCTCTGTAATTGGTTTGTACTGTCTTGGAAGTGGCGTCCATGGCCCACAAAGGACCACTCTATGAGAGATCTGCAAGGAATTTATCATTCCCTCTGGCTGAGCCAAAGCAGGCTTGATATACAATTTTGTTTAGTATAAATATTCTCATGTTACTGTTTACTCTGTGGGGATATGAGGATCTCGCTGACAGGGTACGTGCTCCACTGCCTTGCTTTTAAAAGGCATTTATTTCACTCTGTTGTTTGTACTTGCCCAGAAACTTCAGAGACCAGCCCAGGAACTTGTTTGATAAGCATCCAGACCATGCTCCCGGAGTATGTCGTGCTCGGGGGGGTTAGAAAAGCTTATTGTTTTAAGCAGGCCTGCATATGGCTTCGTAGGAGCCCATTTTTCTTAAGTAGGAACAATTAGGGCTGCATTAGAATACTTCTCTAAGGTATAAGGAGCGGCCCTGGTAAGTGTGGTTCTGTTGGACTCAATCTGACATTGGATGACTCTGCCACTTCTTTTGTACCTGTTTGCAGCATTTTAAGGCAAATTAGTTTGTTGTAACTTAAGGTGTGAGTCAGAGACCTCAGCACAGAATACATTTCTCTCTCTAAAGGTATAGTGTGCGCATTGTCCTGCTGTTGCCTTTCAGCCATCTGCCCTTCTTCCATGCACTGCTTTATACCATTGGGACTCTGCAAACCGGATTTCTTCTTTGCTGGCTGGTTTATTGTTAGGTTCTGCTAATATGGGGTGCTGGATGGGGAGATTGTGGAGCTGGAGGAAGAGAGGGGCTTGCTCTTCCCTATTTGCTTCCCCCCATGCCAGTGGCTCTTGAACTGACAGTGGCTCCCTGTTCCAGGAGACTTTTTTCCTGACACTTTCAGAACTGGACGCTTCTTGTTCCTCAGAAGCCCCAGCTTCTAGGCTCTGAGAACCCCAGCCTTCTCTGTCCCTCAAACCTTAGGGTGTACTGCTTCCCGTCTTTGTATCACAGGGGTGCCATTTTCTGTCTTGGCTTTTTGTTCTCCAGCAATTTTGGTTGACCAATTTTTTATGTTATCTCTTTTGAAATATATAATGCAGTTTCTATTTTCCTGACTGGATCCAATCAAAAATAAATCTATCAGAAGACTGAACTGAAGGAAGGGAGAATAAGGCAGGAAATATTCAGTGTAAATATAATTTTATTGAAAACAGCCCATTGAGGATTCTCATATTTTTTTTGACATTAGCATTTTATTCTCATAATTTCAATGTTTTCTTTGTTGTTAAATCCTATGTTCCCTTTGACAGTCTTGCAACTCCTTCAACTAACAGAGAATCTGAATATTGACCTGTGTTAAGGGTGGGAAATATCATGGTAGACTATTGAGTGGAGTTTTCCAATGAATGTCTTTCATGTGGTAGCTTCATATGTCTTCCTCAATTAAAAATGTAGACTAATATAATTTTTAAAGTTAAGTTCTTTTCAGTAATGATACTTATGTGTCTTTCCTTTTGTAGTCATCTTCCCTTGCCGGGTAAATGATGTTTTTTAGCTGATGGTAGGCTCCCAAGCCAAATACCTTTCCCAAACCTTCTGGGTAGCATCCTACCAACTTTTCTTAGTAGAAAGAAAGTCACTGCAGCCAGTCACTGTTTCCTAACTTCTTAGGTACTTAAATCTTCATGGAGACCAACTTCTTTGGAAAAAGTAATCATTGTTACTGGTGTAGTCTAGTAAGGACCTGCTGCTATAAAATTATATTGTTTCTAGTAAGTATAATGAATTTGTGGTAATTGTCCTGAAATTATGGTTAATAGTTATCTTCCTTCATGATGTCCATGCCAATATTTCACAAGGATGAAAGGAAGATAAAATAGCAACATGCAGGAAAAGAAGTCTTTAGTGAGCCCTGTTAGCCTCATTAATTGTGACTACCTTCTACTGAATTCCTAGGAAGTGTCAGGTACTATTATATGATTTCATAACAACTCTCTGGAGTAGATGACTGTAAAGTAATAAAATTCTCCAAGTTCTTTTTAGTTCCCTAGGTCAACAAGGAACCTTTTCCCACCCTATCCCATATCCTGTAGATTTATACCACTACTTTAACCCTAAACAGTTCCCATGGGCTCAGGGTTTCTTCTCCTGGTTCTGGTCAGTTTTTGTCTTTTAGTTTCTTGATATTCACTTAGATTTGTACCTCCAGTTGGTTGATCCTCCCTTTTATGGTACTTCTTTGGGATAGTCCACCTCAGAATCCTGAAATTTCCTCCCCACCTTAGACCTCTTTCCAATATTTCTATACTCTTTTCTCATTTAAAATTTCATCTAGCTCTATCTTTTAAACAATTAGAATATACTGAATTCTTTCTCACTTATTCCTTCCTGCATCTGGAAGATCTATCAATGGTTCATCTCATAGCTTCCTCCCCTGGACTGTCACTGCCTCCTGTGCGGGACTGATTCTGTGCTACTAGGCACAGCCCTGCCTCCTCAGTAAGGAAGCAGAGGAGGAAGCCCTGCATCCTCAGATTCCTTCCAGCTGAGTTTCCCAAACTGAGGCACAAAACTTACTCCAACTAATTAGGAGATTCCTGAAATTGTTCCCACTGTCCTCAGAGTCAAGTCAATCACAGGACCTAAAATGGTCTCCATCAGTGTTTAAATCAGGGAGGAAAATTGCCACCAGATGGTGCCAAAACTGCAGCTAGGAGCAGGTGGATTTGATTGTGCAGCCAGTACCCTAGCGCTCCTGGCTGCCCGACTGTAGAGAGTCACTTGGGTTATTTTGCTTTGAATTCACATCCCTGCATTTTATGCAATGATGTTTTTTGGTCTGGACACATTGAGTTGTGGCAGGGGTTTATTCATCTCTTATTTGTCTTGTTGACTAGACTGTACAGTCTCTTAGGCTTCATTCACAGCATTTACTGAGCACCTACTATGTTTTAGTGGTGCCGATTTACCGTGATGCTAATGAAACATAAGATACAGATGCCCTCACTTGAATGAAGCCCTTGTAAGGCCTGGGACAGGCCCTGGTAATAAGCTTATAAGGTTGTATGATTTTGTAAAACTGGCAAACATATCATGTGTTTGCCACAGTTTGTTCAAACTGCTGTCTCTTCCCAATTATACTTCTCCATTAAATTTCCTCTCATGACAGGTGGTATTAGAGTGACCAGGGTCAGCTTTGTGGGTTTGCAGCCTGTGCAAGCGCACAGAGTCCTCTTCTTGTTTTACGTGCTCTGCTGTCACTGAAATTCTGAATAATTTTTAAGAAGACCCCCATTTTCACTTTCACTCGGTCCCACAAATTCTGTAGCTGATTCTGGGAGTTGCCATGGGCTTTTTGGGACCCAGTTAAAGGGAAAGTTGAGCTGGCGATAATTTGGATTTAGTAGGATATACATATGGGCTCATAGTCCCTTCCATACATAGTTAAGTCAATGACAACTCTTCCAGGATAGGAATGGCCTCCAGGAATCCCCTCACCCACTGTGATGGTTCACCACAAAGCCGGGCAACAGGATTGTCACAAATGAATGTGTCCTCTGGTGCTAGCACCAGAAATATATAAGTTGTGGGGGGAAAACAATTTCATGAGGTATGGAGCCAGAAACTAGTCACTGGAAAATCCTTCCAATTTTTAGTAGCATAAAACTGTAAGCAAAGGATGTGGTTCTTAATAATGCCCATCTAAAACAGAAACTGTCCTGCAGAAATATATGTGTTGATGTAGTATATACAGTTGTAAATACACTAGTTTATTTCCTTTTTTCATGATAATCATATAAAATAGAACTCAAAATTCCTGTTTTTTTGGGGGGGGGGCAACAGATCTATGATAGAACTGAAAAGAGCAAGTATGTCTATGTGGGACATTACATTCCAAATGTTAATAATTATAAACAGATTTCTATCAGCCATTCTAGAAAAAAGAATGAATTTGCTTATATTCTCCCCATATAAATGACAATTTATTGTCATTTGAGTAGGTGATCAAAGAGTATGTACCATAAAAGTGGAAAACATGTAGAAAAGTATTATAGTGATAATTAATAAAAATACCATGTTATTTTTCAGGAATTTACAATAATGATAATTTTTAAAATGTATAATTTATTATAATTTACTTTATCATTCTAAGTTAACTTATGAGCTTATTTTTTATTTTTGAGTTATGATTGGTATGACATTATGTTAGTTTCACTTATATATTGTATTGATTTGATATTTGTATGTATTGTAAAATGATCACCTCAACAAGTCCAGTAACATCTGTCACCATAGGATTCTTTTCCTTTTTCTTTTTTAAAAATCTAAATATTGTTTTATTTAAAAAATTTTTAATATAATTTATTGTGAAAT
Source organism: Hyaena hyaena (assembly GCF_003009895.1). Lineage (NCBI taxonomy): Eukaryota > Metazoa > Chordata > Mammalia > Carnivora > Hyaenidae > Hyaena > Hyaena hyaena. The sequence continues at coordinate 139,430 of NW_024081645.1, forward strand.
TGGCTCACATACAATACCCAGTGCTCATCCCAACAAGTGCTCTCCTCAATGCCATCATCCACTTTCCCCTCTCCCCCATGCCCCATCAACCCTCAGTTTGTTCATATAATTATTTTTCTTAAAGATGGCACTCAAATTGTATAGGTTTCATGCCTCACAGAATCTGGATCTGTACCTGTGTGCTGAATACATTTGGGTGTTTGACTCATACATTATCTTATTTAATCCTCACAACACCCATCTGAGGTTGATATTATTCCTACTCTACAGATTCAGAAACCAAGGTTCAGAGAGGTTAAGTAACTTCCTTGAAGTCACACAGCTGGTAAGTTGTAGGACCAGGTTTAGGTCTGACCTTTCTAAAGTTCATGTTTTCTATACATTGTTCTCTAGTTTCTGGAACAATGAGACATTTCCTTAGAAAAGTCTTCTGAGACTACCAGGTTGGGTTATATGTTCCATCTTTTCTTTCATAGCCCATATCACAATTATTTAATTATTATTATCTTTAATGTTTATTTTTGAGAGAGGGGAAGGGGCAGAGAGAGACGGGGAAACACAGAATCTGAAGCAGGCTTCAGGCTCTGAGCTGTCAGCACAGAGCCTGACATGGAGCTCGAATTCACGAACCTTGAGATCATGACCTGAGCTGAAGTCGGAAGCTTACCCAACTGAGCCACTCAGGTGCCCCTACAATTATTTAATTATGAAACAGAATGTCATGACTATGCTTCAGCCTCCATGGAGGAAGCTGTTTTGTTTATAACATGGGGGCTCAGCATGTATAGTCAGTGAATTAGTTCCTTTACATTGCCTGATTTTCAGAGGCACCTTAGCACAGCTTCTTGCTCCAAATCTCTTCTCACCTTTCCTCCTGCCAGGCAGAGGTGGTGTCTAGGAACACAAAACAGGCTCAGGATGAATACTCGAGAGTGTTAGGGTTGTGCAGTTGGTCATGGAGAGATGTTATTATTGATTCATTCACACCTTCATATGGGTGTCTGGTACCTTGAATGGGTACCCATTTCCAAGGTGGTGGGGATGGTGGCCATTTGTGCCATAAGTGCATCCATTTCATGGTTTTGTATTTTCGTAAACTGAGTCATCTTAAAATGGGAGAACACCTGTATCCAATTTTCCCTGGAATGTGCAACTTGGTTCTCTTTACTCCCCATTTCAGATGAGATTTTCTAGATGACACCATCTGGGAAATGTCACTTTGATTAAAGTAAATATGCAACACAGTTAACACTGGGAGCCTATTTGAATTTCCCTAAGTAGCCACATCTTACAGAAGCAGAAGGCAGGCGGATCTTTGGACTGGGAGAGATTGAGAGTGTTGCATTCCACGCTTTGGTGTCAGTCGAATGGCAGTGTGTGGCCGACTAAGCTTGAAGGGTTTTGTGTATTTTTCTTTTCTTACCACTGGGCAATTTTTTTTTCTCTTTCAGTTTATTTTGACACTAAGAAGAAAATATATAAAAATAAAAAACTTAGCTTTGTGATTGCCAAGTTTTTCTTCCCAACTAAGAAACCAGTTGTTGAAAAATAAGATGAATGGTATCCTTTATTTTTGGTGTAGTACATTAGGGCACTGCCGCTGGAATGAGGCCAGAGTCACCAGGCAGGAGGGAGCACTGGCTGAAAGGAGAAGTAGAGATCTGGGGGAAAGGAGTCAGGTGGGTGTGTCAGGATTTCCTCTCACTCTCCAAAACATCTCTTTCCTTTTTCAAATGCCCACGGCCCTCCTGTCTTTCAGTCATTCTTTGTGTTCCCAGCACTTGCTACTGATGGGGATGTCATCTATTTGTAAGAAAACACCATTGGATACAATGTGGGGCTTTGAGCCTTTATGTTGTGGTTTTCCCAACTTCCACAGCTACTGACTTATTTGCATGTGGGATCATGTACAGTCGAGGGCAAGAGTTAGTTGTTAATGTGTAAGCAAACCCTACGACTGTTAGCATTATTCTTTCTTTATTGTTGTCTTGTCACCAAGTGGTTTGGGAGAGCCAAGGGGCAGAGTCTTAAGTTCCTTGTTCTGCAAGTCAGCCTCAGAGCAGTCCCTTCTGATCTCTTTCTGCCACCCACGTGCCAGAATTAGAGGAAGGGGTGGGAGGGAAGGGTCACATTTTCAAGGAAGTAAGGGAAACGTCCCAGAATGCTTTAAAGCATCCACATGCTTCCTAAGAAGTTAAATCCAAAATTGCTCTGTGAACATGAGTAAACTGTAACTCAGCGGAAGCTGCAGCACTGCCCCAGTTCGGAAGTCTCTGAAAACTTTACGTATCTTGGCTGGTGTACTTAACTCATTTATTATAAATTTTGTTTGCAAGGGTGTTTCCTTGCTAGACTGTGAGCTTTTCAAGAACAGAGACTCCTTTGTTCACCTTGGTAATTTCAATGTCTGGCATCAGAAAATTTTTGTTGAATGAATTAATGTGCAAATAACTGAATCCAGAGCCCTGGTGTTGGGTCAGAACTAGATGACTCTCCAGGCGTAGATGGTTTAATCACTTATCAGCTGACCTGAGGTGTTGTTGCATGAAGTTGGCTTACACTGAAGAGATGCATTTAAAGGGAAGAACTGTTTGGAACTTCTAGGGAACACAGAGTTTGGCTCAGCTTATGTGTGATGTTGGGGAAACAAGGTGGAGATACCAAAATTCTTCATAAAGACAGGCAATAAAATGACTCCAGAGTGCAAACACCTGACTCGGACTTCCCATGGAAACATTAACAGAGGATGAAGTGTTAGCTTGAGTGCTCACACCTCTTCCTATTGTCTTTACTCTTAAATTCAGACTGTCTTTTAAGTGCCCCGTGATCCACTTGTAAACTCTTTAAGCAAAAATGATGCCAGGTTCTGTTCTGTGGCTACCAGATTGGAGCTTTCTCTCCCTGCTTTATTCAGTTAATTGAGCTGTGCTGGAAGGTTCAGTAATTTATTCTATGGAGTCTTTCTGTACAAACAATCCCAGGCTGAGGGAAAGAGACTTAGCTGAATCTTTCAAACACTTGAAATGCAGAATTCATGTTTTGGAAAACACCAGTGAGTCACTGTCCTCAAATGTCATCAATAAAAGACAGTCTCCATCATCAGCTTTTCATTAACTGAGCTCAGAGTTGCCTCCTTTTATTGCTTTTTACATGTTTATAGTATCTCATTCTTTCCTTGATTCTGGATTTTCACACCATATGGCCACATCTTTAAGTCATTTTTCAGCTGCTCTATTAAATAGTAAAATGAGATTCAGAACAGATTTCTTTGATTTTAAAATAGCATTTTGGGTGTGTGACTTTTTAGTAAATAAAAAAAGAATTAAAGTATTCAAAAGCATGAAATTTCAGGTATTCCTACCCAGACAGTGGAATATGTAGCTTTCTACTTACTTAGAATAAATACATGTTTATCTCGTGGAATTTCACCTGTGGTATAAATTGATTCATTCATCCTGCATATTGAAATTCCTTTCTACTTAAATAAGATTTAGCCTGACTATTGCTAATGAACATAGATTGAAAATGAAATTGAAATCAGTGTATCTTTCATAACTATTCAATATTATGTTTCTCATTAAAAATGATTGCTGCATCTTATGAGCATCAATAATGCTCTATTGCTATAATTGTGGTTGTGATCCTAATATTTAATAAAAGGAAATGTAGCATTTGTTTATGTTTTACTTATTTTTCCTGGAATATTTAGAGCCAGTTCTTGAGAGGTGGCAAAGAAGGGAGTGTTGCTGCTAACATTTAGATGCCACTGCGTGGAGTTGGTCAATGAGTGCTTACAGCGTATATAGTCCTGCAATTTAATATCGTCTACTTTATAAAGGATTAGGCATTTCAAAGGCTATTAAATATTTATTGCTAGTTTTCTGAGCCAGAAAGGGCATTTTGGTGTAAGCTGATTGTTGTTTTTTTTCCCTAAAGGATAGTACTTAACAAAAGGAAACCACTGCATGAGCAAATTTTGTAATATGAGTAAATTTGCCATTGATCCAGACTTTAGCAGCAGGGACTGTGTCAGTCACAATTAATCAACTTATGAGTATGTGATCTGAAACCTTCAATTATCCATTAAAATCTGGACATTGACTTGAACAAATGACTGACCTAGAGTTGATTGTAAAGTTAAAACCAAGTGCACTCAACATCCAAAAGGTCAATAGTCTCTAAATTGTAATTCAATAAAGTCAATTTTAAGTAGTATACAATTTGTGAGTGTTATAAATACAGTTCTCCTATTTTAACTCCAATACTATTTGCTAGACAAATATGCTTCAGTTGAGTATAAGTCCATGAATGAGTATCTTTGGACTATTATTGTTTTTTTTAGTTCATTATTTAACATGACACATAGAAAAGTAGCAATTTGAAGCAACATTCTAAATAATTCATATAAAATTTTCCTTTCCTTGATTTACTTGATATGGTCATTGTTTTTTGGTCACCATAACAAAGTTACACAGATTGTAAAATAGCAGTAACAAAAAAGTAGAAAGCCATTTTTAATCCTATTTAAAAATTTAAAATCACTTACTTTAAATCACTTCTGCATGCTCTGTTATATCCCTTTCATAACATAAGTCTCTGGAAGAGATTGAAGAAACCTCCCAAAATATTGTGTACCATTTCTAGAAAGTAGAGATTGTCTTTAAGGCCAAAATTAAGAGGACTGCATGTTTCCCACAAAGCAAAAATCACCACCTCTCAGCATTTATTAAGCGCCTAAAAGTAAGTAGTGGTAGAGAATTTTATAAACATGGTACTTTTTCCCTAAAAACTTGAAACTAAGAGAGCTAGCACTTATCCAAACAAGTTAAAGAAGGCTGAATGGCAGTGTGATAAAGACAAGTGCACTGACAGATCCGAGGAAGAAGCAAGTCCTCAAACTGCATTGTCATCTGCAGCCTGCGGGTACACAGAGGGTCCCCCTCATTGAAGGAGATCCAACAGGGGATTTGGAAGACATGTCAGTCTCCTGGTGTTTCTAGATCATTACCTGGCAGGAGGCAGCTTATACTTATCACAAAATTATTTCTTCAGTAACTGTTTATTGAGGACCTATTGTGTGTCAGGTGGTGCTCTAAGAAATAGGGCTACAAATGAAATAAGACCCCTGCCCTCAGGGAGCTTGCTGCCTAATGATAGTCTACAAATCAACAAGTAAATAGAAAAATTCTCAGATGATGCTAAGCACCACATAGAGATATAAAGCAGAGTAAGGAGATGGGATTATTTTTATTCCTGTTTAAAGATCAGGTCTGAGGGGTCCTGACTAGCCCAGTCAGTACAGCATGCAGCTCCTGATACCAGGGTCATGAGTTCAAGCCCCACGTTGGACAGAGAACTTACTTAAAAAAAGAAAGAAAGAAAGAAAGAAAGAAAGAAAGAAAGAAAGAAAGAAAGAAAGAAAGAGAAAGAAAAAGAAAAAATCAAGCCTGGAATGCGTTTGGGTTTTTTGTAAGGTGTTCAGAGAAGGCCTCATTGATAAGATGCCTTTTGAGCAGAGACAGGGCAGAAAGAACAGAATATGCTTATATGGGAAGAAAGGCAAGCAGTAGTAAGACAGCTAGAATAAAGCAGGCAAAACCCTTCTCTCTAGCCACCTTGTATTCAGTGATCATGTTTGACATACAGGTAGGTAAGAGATAATTTACAAGAGTATTCTCTAGTAAATACCATCCTGGAAAAACAGTGTTCTCATCTACCATTTATTAAGTACCTTTTATGGCAGGCATTGGATTGGGGATTTTGCAACAGTCCAAAATTTTTATGGTGTCCTTTCTCTAATAAGAAACTGATGCTTTAACTGGAGTTAAGTGACTTGCTCAGGCCCATTGAGCTTTGAATGGTGAAGCCAGGTTATGATCTGGGGTCAGTCTTCCACCAAAGTCTATCCCTGCATGCTGTTGTCTCTCCGAGAAGGTAAAATGAACGGAAAGTGACAACATGAATGGATTATTTAAATAGCTTCAAAATGTGACAGACATTAATAGTCTTTACTAGTGAGAAAAGTTGAATTTTCTACTGGAAAAAGTCAGAAAAGTAAATGGCTGCCAATCTCTTGTTGGTGTCATTAAAGGCAGCAAGATTTTCTACCATGGAGAACTGGAAATGTGACTATTATCCTGTAAGTTTGGACTCTCGGCCACTGATCTTCATAATACATGATGACTCCTTTCTCCTCTCAAATGAGAAATATTTGCTTTGGCCACAACGCTTTTTTATTTTTAAACTTTTATATACTTTATTAGGAATGCTTTCTTCTATGCAGATAGAGCCAGCCCACTATTATGAGTAAAAACCACCCAGTTCCTTTAATGCAGCTTTGGAGATGTATTAAAAATTTGCCGGCTCTTAACTTTTCTACCTGTCTATTCAAATTGATAATAAGATTAATCTCCATTACTACTTATCTGGAATTATACATTTTTCAGGGCATCTGTATTTTCAATGATGAAGTGTGAAGATTTCTATCTATCTAAGACACATCAACTGGAGTGTTGATTCATTTGAACATCGGTGTATGGAAAAGCGGTCTTCTACCAGGTTAATTTGAGATACAGATCTTACTCACTATGCTGCTTCTTTCTGTAAGATTTTGGTCCTACACTTTGAACTAACCTTGCAGAGAAAAAAATGATAATGAAGTGAAGTGCACATATAATGAATATCTGTTAAAATAATAGCTCTGGAAAGAAACTGAAGTTTAATGCAACACAGGAATTTTCTCTACTTCTTTAGCAGATTCACATTACAGCTGGCTTTAGGTCTTGGCCCAAGTAGCTGTAAGTTCTTGATGTCAATGCCATATGTCTAAGGGGAATAGATACCATTCCAAGAGCTATTTAGACCCTCCCTTCATTCATGTGTGTTACACATATATTTCACTACTGGACTCTACTTATTTTAAAAATGAGAATGTCTATATCAAAAACTGGATTAGAGTTTTAATTGTCTTTGTAATGAAATCATGATTGGGTTTGGAAAGTAGATAAGATGTTGAGATAAAGATTCACAAGGGCAAAATGTCTATATAAATAAACTATGCCAAACTTAAAAATACTCTTATCCCCTCTTTGTTCTCTAGTTTGTTTTTGGTAATTTTGTTATTTTAAAAATTGAGGATAAACATTCATATATATTCTATGTTTCTGCCAGTTGCTTCCAAAATAAATATCTCCCTCCCTTATCTATTCCCAGGCAGCTTGCACCAACTCTCAGAGGGTTTCTGTGGAAGACTAGACAAGAATTATGCTTTGAGTTGTTTGCTTTTTTATTTGTATTTCACCTAATTTATTATTATTTTTTCAACCTCATGTCTCATTTCCATTTCCCATAGTTTTCGTCATGTTTCTCAGGGAACTTCAGGCATAGAAGTACGTACAGGCAGTTGGATATGTGAATTCTCCATGGACAAGTGTGGCAGTTAGGAGCAACGGCTGTCTCTAGTAGGAGGAAAGAACTTGGGTTCTCTTCTAAGGTGATAAAGAAAGTCTCATTTCATCACTTTCTCAACATCTGCTGTCCCCATTTTATGATTTCAGAAGCATTTTGAAGTCATTGTCTTTATGTATGTGCTTCCTAATCCATTCATTAAATACAAATCAGACAATTATAAATTTAATAACATATTTGATGGTACAATGAGAATCTAAAGAGTGGGGGAACAAAGGGTATATTCTTTAATTTAACCAGAATTGATGACTAAATTATTTATGCTCAGTACTAGGATATTTGAAAAAATTTAAAATAGTCCCATGATTTCTGTTTAGGATCTTGCTTTGGATGTGAAGTATGCACATATGGAGTAATTAGAGAGCAATCTGAAGCAGTGCGTGGACACAAGAAGGAGATAAATCTCTATGCTGGGCATAAATGGACTGTAGAGACAAGAAAGCATCAGAGGGAAAGACAATCAGTTGTGCAGGAAGCACAGATTACTGAGGAGATTGAGAATATTAAAGAATGAAATATGAGCAAGAGCACAGAAATGGGAAATAAGTGATACATAAATGGGCCATTGGTAGGTATGTGTGCCGTTAACACAGAGGGTCCAGAGAGGACCAGACCTTGGTTTTTTTCCCCTTAAGATGCTGATAGCCAAGCAGGGAGAAGAATATGCAAAACACTCATTATAGCACTAGTGGTCTGTGAGGATAGATAGAAAGTAAAAAATTCTCTGGGGGAGGGAGTCTGGGAAGGCTTCTCAAAGGGGAGATAAAATCTGAAGAAGGAGACAGGGACTTTCAGGTTAAGAGAATACCAGATATAGTTGGATAGAAGTGAGATCTCAGGTGGGAAACAGTCTTCCAAGTACTTTAAAATCTAGTATCAACTATATCTAAATTTATGAAACTTTGTTGCACAATAGCTTTGGAACTTCATATTTAAAGTATTTGTGAAAATTGAGAACAATTCACTAAGTATAATAGAAAAATTATAATATCCCCCAAATTCCATCATCCTGCATTTGTAGGTTATTTTTTCTCCTTTTCAACAAAATACACTGTGAATTTTTTTTTCATGTAAAATTTTAAGGAGAAAAAAGACAGAGTTCATGATGGAAATTCCATCATATCATTTTTCTACATAAACAGGGGTAGCATAGTTAATTCTTTTAGCACTGTAATGGAAATTAACGCACCTTAGTGATGTGATTGTTAAAAGCTGGTAGTGTATACAAACATGGTATATACTATACCATATAATAAATGTAATAGGTTTGTATACATATATGTATGTGTATGTGTATGTATTTGAAAGACATACCTTACATTTGCCTGTAGTCTCTTTCATTATACTGTAGCATCAACATTTTTTCTTTATACCATTAGTTCTCTGGAAACCACAGTCATCAAAGTAAACAAAGTAGATGGTCTTGACTGTATAATATTATATGGATTTAACATAAATTTCACATTATGTACAATGACACTATTAAATGTGTTAATACAACACATAAAATGACCAATTCTCTTTAAATTTTAGTGTTTAGCATATTTGTTTTGATTGTACGTGTGGGAGCTGTGAGAACAGCTCTGCAAAAATACTTTGCAAGTTACCATAGTGACTAAATTGTAGTGCTTTATGATGTTGTCTTTCCCCTGGGTCTTAATTCAGTTGCATGTTTTTTCAATCACAACCCAATAAGTGATGTTTAAATTTTCCTATTAAAAAATGTGTGTACACACAACAGTTTTATAACTTTACATAAATGTATAATTTGATCATATTACACATTCTTAAAGTCTTCTTTTTCTCTTTTTCTTTTTGCTGGATTTCTACATCCCTTCCCTGTCCCAGTAATCTACGTTAACAAATGGTATGTAGTCTTTTATTTTTTTCCCTCCACTTTCATACCGTTATGTACAGACCTATGTATGCATGTACAAAAACAAAGCACGATTTTGTGGAAATCTTTCCAAATGATATACAGTACTTCCTGTTTATTCCTTTTAATGGGTACTTAATATTCCATGTTGTGAATAGGCCATAATTTATTTAACCACTTTGTTCCTATTTTTTTCTACTATGGATAATGCTTCAATTAAAATAATTATACATATGTCCTCACTTACTGATGGTGTTTTTATTTCTGTGGGATAGATTCCAAGAAGTTGGGAATACAGGGCCAAAGAATATATTAATTATTTTAAAATTTCAAAGAAGTTACCATATTACTTTCCAAAGGGAGTATAACAAGGGGTGCCTCCGTGGCTCAGTCCATTGAGCATTCAGCTCTTGATTTTGGCTCAGTTTATGATGTTACAGTTCATGAGTTCAAGCTTAGCACTGCAGAGCCTGCTTGGGATTCCCACTCTTTCTGCCCCTCACCCAACGAGCACATGTTCTCTCTCTCTCTCTATCAAAATAAATAAATTAATTAAAGAACAAACAACCAAACAAAAAACAAAGGGACTGTAACACATTACATTTGTATCTAGCAGTATTTGCAAGTATTTTTTCTCCCTGTCCTTATCAGCAAAAAGTGTTATAATTCTCATTAGGTTTTGCTACTCTCATAGGTTTGTTTCATTGTTACTTTAATTTGAATTTTCTTGACTACTTCTTTTAAAATTTTTTTATTTATTTTTGAGAGAGAGCAAGAAACGGAGCACATGCACAAAGACAGAGAGAGACGAAGAGAGAGAATCCCAAGCTCCATCTCATGAACTGTGAGATCATGACCTGAGATAAAATCAAGAGTTGGATGGTTAGCCTACTGAGCCACCTAGGCATCCCTGAATTTTCCTGACTGTTAATGAATTTGTTGGTTGAAACTTTGGATGCATTTAAAGAATACATTTGTTGAAAAATTATATCTATTTAAGAATTGCCTATTTATATCCTTGCCCATTTATTAGATTTTACTTTTTAAAAAATCATTTGTGAAATCTCTTTGTATATTACATATATATCCCTTTGTAGATCATCTCTGATACAAATATTTTTTTTCTATATCCACTGTTTCTTTCTTTGCCTTTCAGGTGTTTTATCCTATACACAAGTTTAAAATATTTTTCATAGCCCTTCAAAAATATAAAAATATCTAATCCCTCTCCCAATTCCCCAAAATAAACCCTATGAAATTCTAATTGAATGACATTACAAGATGTAATTGACATTTTTATGAAGCTAAGTCTTTCCCAAGAACCTGGTATGTCCTTCCACTAGCCAGACCTTATTTGATATCTTTTAGTGGTATTATTTTTTTTTTAATTTTATTCTATGTATTTTATTTTATTTTTTTATTAAAAAAATTTTTTTTTCAATCTTTATTTACTTTTGAGAGAGAGAGAGAGTGGGGAGGGGCAGAGAGAGAGACACACACACACATAATCCGAAGCAAGGTCCACGCTCTGGACTGTCAGCACAGGGCCTGATGTGGTATTCGAACTCACAGACCGCGAGATCATGACTGAGACGAAGTCGGACGCTTAGCTGACTGAGCCACCCAGGCGTCCCTATTCTATGTGTTTTAATATTGCTACTGTAAATATAATATTTTTTCATTTCTAGATACCTAATTGAAGAAGAGATGTTGATATTTAGATACTTATATTCAGCTATCTTGCCAATTTTGTTAATTCTGAATATTTTTTAAAATTTGCATTTTCATAGGCTCCGTGGCCATGTGTTCATATTACCAACAGAAAATAAACAGTTGTACATCTTCTTGTCCAGTTTTTAGGCCAACTATTTATTTCATTTAAAAACCACCAAGACAGTAGCAAATAATATTGAAGATACTGAGCATATCTGCTAAGTTCCTAATTATAATTGAGGTGATTGCAATGTTTTACTGTTTAGAATAATATATGACTTTTTAAATGTTTTTTTAAAATTTATTTTTGAGAGAGAGAGAGAGAGACAGAGCACAAGCAGGGGAGGGGCAAGAAAGAGAGGGAGACACAGAATCCAAAGCAGGCTCCAGCCTCTGACCTGTCAGCACAGAGCCCAGCATGGGGCTCAAACCCATGAACTGTGCAATCGTGACATGAGCTGAAGTCAGATGCTTAACCAACTGAGCCACCCAGGCACCCTTACACTCTCGATTTTTTTTATAAACACTCTGCATTGTAAGTTGTTTTCTTCTATTGCTGTTATTCTTAGTGTTTATAATTGGAGAGGACTGCTGAATTTTATCAAATAACATTTTGACACTTATTAAAAACTTATTACGATTTTTCTTCTTTAATGTGTAGATGTAAGGGATTCTGTTGATAGATTTACTACCATTAAACCACTTTGCATTCCTTGAATAAACCATCCTTGGTCATACTATACTCGTCCTTTGGCAAGTTGATTTTTTTTTCGTTATTGTTTTGTTTAGAATTTTGCCTATGCTCATAGTAAAATTGATCTTTAGTTTTTTCCCTTTATATTACCATCATTACTGGGTTTTCATATTAAAATTATACTTCCTTATGAAATAAATCTGACAGCTTTTCATCTTTTTCTATAGTCTAGACTAAATTAAATAAGTTCATAACTATAATTATTTAAATATTAGATAAAGCCATATTGCCTTGGTGACTCTTTCAATATGATAGCTTTTTAATAGTTACAAACAGAGAGGGAGGGAGGCAAACCACAAGAGACTCTTAAATACAGAGAACAAACTGAGGGTGGATGGGGGGTAAGGGAGAGGGGGAAATGGGTGATGGGCATTGAGGAGGGAGCTTGGGATGAGCACTGGGTGTTGTATGTAAACCAATTTGACAATAAATTATATTCATAAAAAATGGTAGCCTTCTTCCGTGGTAATTACCATATTCAGGTTTTTACTTCTTAAGTTGATTTGATGATTTATAATTAGTTAAGAAATCATCCATTACCTTTAGATTTTCAAACTTGTTTTTTTATGAAGTTATATACAGTATTCTCATGATTTTTAATCTCTTTTGTTTCTTTGGTTATTATGTATCTTTTTGCATGTTTTTGTTATCTTTCTTTTTATCTTTAATCAAGTTTTTGAGTCTTTTTTTTTGAAAATCACATTTTAGATCTTTTCAAAGAATGAGCTTTCATAATATATTTCTGTTGTGTGTTCAATTTTGCTGCTTAGGTTTATTTTGTGATTATTTTTCCAATATTTTTAGAGGGAGCACCTCTTTATTTCTTAGTGTTTTTTTCTATAAAAACAAATAATTTAAAGCCTTAAATTTTCCCCTGCAAAGATCTTGCTTTCATAGGTTTATTATCTAAACAGTATCTAATTTCTCTCTCTTTTTTTTTTTATAGTTTTTATTTATTTTTGAAACAGAGACGAGCATGGGCTGGGGAGGGGCAGAGAGAGAGGGAGACACAGAATCTGAAACAGACTCCAGGTCACAGAACCCGATGCGGGGCTCGAACCCACCAACGGTGAGATCATGACCTGAGCCAAAGTCGGACGCTTAACCGACTGAGCCACCCAGACGCCCCTCTAATTTCTCTTTTTACTTCACCTTTGCGGTAAGTTTATTTAAGGCTTATTTGAGGTTTATTTGAGAGTATTTTTAGATTTCTAAATTGTTAAGATGATTTGGATCACTCTTTTATTATTTACTTTTGGCTTTATTATATTGTGATCATAGAGAATGCCCTATTAAGATTTCTACTTAAAAAAGAATCCCTGGGACGCCTGGGTGGCTCAGTTGGTTAAGCGTCTGAGTCTTGATTTTTGGCTCAGGTCATGATCTCATGGTAGTGAGATCGAGCCCTCAGTTGGGGCTCTGCACTGGGCCTGGAGCCTGCTTGGGATTCTCTCTCTCCTTCCTCCTCCCCCCCACCCCCTGCCCCGCTGCGGCTCTCTCTCTCTCCCTCTCAAAAATCCCTTTCTCTCAAATTTGTGTCTTTCCCTTCTCTTCGGCTAGAATACAGCTATCCCAGCCCCTGCTTCTTGCCAAGGGCAGAGCTGTCCTAGGAGAGGCAGAGCTACAGGCTGAACAGAAACTGGTCCCTGAACAGTCATGTGACAAAAGCTGTATCTCTCCCAGGGCCTCTCACGTTAACACTATTATGTGAGAGAAAAATGAACTTCTGTCTTTCACAGGACATTATTTACATTCTCCTTCTTATAGCATCTTAGCTCTTGTGTTTATGCACCTTATCTGCAAACTTGTGTTCATGGTTACCTTTTCATAATGTTTTGGCTTCTATTCTTTAATGTAGAAATCAAATTCCTTTATAAGAAATAAAAAAATGTCATGCTTACAATTCTAATGTTACATTTAGTGGTAATGACACTATAACCACAGGCATACAACACAAAATTATGTCCTTGGAAAAAATATAAATGTGTTCATATATATTCATATGATTTATGTTTTTATTTCATTATGAAAATATTTAAATTGGCTGTGGATGTGTTTTATTCAATTTAAGATGCAATTGAATCTAGGTCATACCATTATTTTTTGTACTATTGAGGAAAAAAATTGCCAGTTACATAATTCAATGACTCAATACTTCTTAACACTTAGAATTTTTGTTTTGTACTTACATAAAGATTGCTTTTGGATTTTTTTATTTTTTTGTTTTTATTTTTTAAATTTTAAGTTTTTATTTAAATTCCAGTTAGTTAACATACACTATAATATTAGTTTCAGGTGTATAATATAATGATTCAACAGTTCCCTACATCACCCCGTGTTCATGACTGCAAGTGCATTCCTTAATCCCCATCACCCCATCCACCTCTCTCCTCATAACCATCAGTTTGTTCTCTGTTGTTAAGAGTCTTTTTCTGGGTTTACCTCTTTCTCTCTTTCTCTTTTTTCTTCCTTTGCTCATTTGTTTTGTTTCTTAAATTCCACATATGAGTGAAATCATATGGTGTTTGTCTTTCTCTGACTGACTTATTTCCCTTAGCATAATACTCTCTAGCTCCATCTATATTGTTGCAAATGGCAAAATTTGCGTATGTCAAGATTTCCTTCTTTTTATGGTCGAGTAATATTCCACATCTTTATCCATTAATTGGTCGATGGACACTGGGCTGTTTCCATAATTTGGCTACTGTAAATAATGCTGCTATAAACATATGGGTGCATGTATCCCTTTGAACTAGTATTTTTGTATTCTTTGGGTAAATACCTAGGAGTGCAATTGTTAGATCATAGGGTTAGTTCTATTTTTAAATTTTTAAAAAAAAATTTTAATAATTTATTTATTTTTGAGACAGAGAGAGACAGAGCACAAGTGGGGGAGGGGTAGAGACAGAGGGAGACACAGAATCCGAAACAGGCTCCAGTCTCTGAGCTGTCAGCACAGAACCCAATGCGGGATTTGAACCCACGAACTGTGAGATCATGACCTGAGCTGAAGTTGGACGCTTAACCGACTGAGCCACCAAGCGCCCCTATTTTTAACTTTTTTGAGGAACCTTCATACTGTTTTTCAGAGTGGCCGCACCAGTTTGCATCTCCACCAACAGCATAAAAGGGTTCCCCTTTCTCTACATCCTGACCAACACCTGTTGTTTCTTGTGCTGTTGATTTTTGTCATGCTGACATGTGTGAGGTGATATCTGATTGTAGTTTTGATTTGCATTCCCCTGATGATCAGTGAGGTTGAACATGTTTTGATGTATCTGATAGCCATCTGTATGTCTTCTTTGGAAAAATGTCTATTCATGTTTTCTGCTCATTTTTAAATTGAATTATTTGTTTTTTGGGTGTTGAGTTTTATAAGTTCTTTATTTATTTTGGATACTAATCCTCTATCTGATATGTAATTTGCAAATACCTTCTCCCATTCCATAGGTTGCCTTTTAGTTTTGTTGATCATTTCCTTTGCAGTGCAGAAGCTTTTTATTTTGATGCATCACAAGAGTTTATTTTTTATTCTGTTTTCCTTGCCTCAGGAAACACATCTAGAAGGAAGTTGCTATGGGTGATGTCAAAAAAAGTTACTGCCTAAAAAAAAAAGGAAACAAAAACTACTGCCTGTGTTCTCTTCTAGGATTTTTATGGTTCCAGATCTCACATTTAGGTCTTCAATCCATTTTTAATTTGTGCATGGTCTAAGAAAGTGGTCTGTTTTCATTCTTTTGCATATTGCTGTCCAGTTTTCCCAACACCACTTGTTGAAGAAACGTTCTTTTTCCCATTGAATATTCTTTCTTGTTTTGTCAAAGATTAATTGACCATGTAAATGTGGGTTCATTTCTGCATTTTCTATTTTGTTCCATTGATCTATGTGTCTATTTTTTTGCCAGTACCATACTGTTTAGATTACTACAGCTTTGTAATATAACTTGAAGTCTGGAAGTGTGGTGCCTCCAGCTTTGAAGATTGCTTTGGCTATTTGGAGTCTTTCATTGTTCTATACAAATTTTAGGATTGTTTGTTCCAGTTCTGTGAAAAATGCTGTTGATCTTTTGATAGAGATTGCATTAAATGTGTAGATTACTCTGGGTAGTATAGACATTTTAACAATATTTGTTCTTTCAGTCCATGAGCACAGAATGACTTACCTTTCATTGTGGCATCTTCAATTTCTTTCACCAGTGTTTTATACTTTTCAGAGTACAAGTCTTTCACCTCTCTGATTAGATTTATTCGTAGGTATCTTATTGTTTTTGGTCCAATTGTAAGTGGGATTGTGGTCTTAATTTCTCTATCTGCTGCTTTGTTATTGGTGGATAGAAATACAACAGATTTCTATATGTTGATTTAGTATCATTTGACTTTACTGAATTCATTTATCAATTCTAGCAGTTTTTGGTGGATTGTTTTGAGTTTTCTATATATAGTATCGTGCCATCTGCAAATAGTGGAAGTTTTACTTTTCCCATGCTGGTTTGGATGCCTTTTATTTCTTTTTGTTGTCTGATTGCTGTAGACTTCCAGTACTATTGTTGAATAAAAGTGGTAGGAGGGGACATGCTTGTCTTGTTCCTTTCTCTAGAGGAAAGCTATCAGTTTTTTCCCCATTTAGGAAGATATTAGCTGTGGGTTTTTCATATTTGGCCTTTATTATGTTGCCTCTAAACCTACTTTGTTGAGGGTTTTTGTCATGAATAGATGTTACTTTGTCAAATGTTTTTTCTGCATCTATTGAAATGATCATATGGTCCTTTTTTATTTTATTAATGTGATGTATCACATTGATTAATTTGCATATATTGAACCACCTTTGCAAACCAGGAATAAATCCTACTTGATTGTAGTGAATAATTTTTTCAATGTATTGTTAGATTTGGTTTGCTAGTATTTTATTGAGAATTTTTGCACCTACATTTATCAGGGATATTGGCCTATAGGTCTTTTTTTTGGTGGTGTCTTTATCTGGTTTTGGTATCAGGGTTATGGTGGCCTGATAGAATGTATTTGGAAGTTTTACTTCCTTTTCTATTTTTTGGTATTAACTCTTTAACGTTTGGTAGAATTCTCCTGTGAAGCATCTGGTTCTGGACTTCTGTTTGTTGAGCATTTTTTTTGATTGCTGATTTCAATATCTTCGTGTTTCAGTTTTGTTAATTTATATATTTCTAGGCATTTATTTCTTATAGGTTGTCCAATTTGTTGGCATATGGCTTTTCACAATATTCTCTTATAATTGTTTGTATTTCTGTGGTATTGATTGTGATTGCTCCTTTCTCATTTGTGATTTTATTTGGATCCTTTCTGTTTTCTTTTTGATAAGTCTGGCTAGGGGTTTATCAATTAATTTTTTTTTCAGAGAACCAGCTCTTGATTTCATTGACCTGTCTATTGGTTTTTTAGTTTTTATGTCTTTTATTTCTGCTCTAATCTTTATAATTTCCATCCTTCTGGTGGCTTAAGGCTTTGTTTGTTTTTCTTTTTCTAGCTCCTTTAGGTGTATGGGTAGGTAGAGTTTTCTTGGTTCTTGATATAGACCTTTATTGCTATATACTTCCCTCTTAGAACCACTTTTGCTGCATCCCAAAAGGTTTGGACAGTTGTGTTTTCATTTTCATTTGTCTCCATGTATTTTTTGATTTCCTGGTTGACCTGTTCATTGTTTAACAGAATGTTACTTAATCTCCATTTATTTGTGGTCTTCCCAGATTTTTTCTTGTGACTGACTTCTGTTTTCATAGTATTGTAGTCAGAAAAGGTGCATGATATGACTCTGATCTTCTTGAATTTGTTGATACCTATTTGATGGCCTAATATCTGTTCAGAGAATGGTCCATGTGCACTTGAAAAGAATGTGTATTCTGCTGTTTCAGGATGGAATGTTCTGAATATATCTGTTAAGTCCATCTAGTCCAGTGTGTCATTCAAAGCCATAGTTTCCTTGTTGATTTTCTCTTTCAGTGATCTGCCCATTAATGTAAGTTAGATGTTAATATCCCTTACTATCATTGTGTTATTATTGATTAATTGCTTTATGTTTACTATTAAATGTTTTATGTTTTTAGGTGCTTACTTGTTGGCTGCATAAATATTTACAATTGTTATATTTTCTTGTTGGATTGTCCCCTTTATTATTATATAGTGCCCTTCTTTATCTCTTGTTACAGTCTTTGTGTTAAAGTCTAGTTTGTCTGGTATAAGTATTGCTACTCTGGCTTTTTTTTAAATAGTGTTCTTTTTTAATGTTTACTCAGTTTTTGAGAGCAAGAGAGAGAGAGCAAGAAAGAGAATGAATGGGGCAAGGGCAGAGAGAGAAGGAGACACAGAATCCAAAGCAGGCTCCAGACTCTGAGCTGTCAGCACAGAGCCTGATGTGGGGCTTGAACCACAAACTGCAAGATCATGACCTGAGTTGAAGTCTGATGCTCAATCTGCAGGTGTCTTTAGGTCTAAAACGAGTCTGTGGTAGGCAGCATATAGATGAGTCGTTTTTCCCCCCATCCATTCTGATACCCTATGTCTTATGAATTGAACATTTAACCCATTGACATTCAAAGTAATTATTGATAGGTATGTATTTATTGCCATTTTATTACTTCTGGTTTTTTCTGGAGCTTTTCTCTGATCTTTTCTTGTCTTTCTCTCTTTCATGTTTTGCTAATTTTCTTTAGTGATATATTTGGATTTCCTTCTCTATTCTTTGCTTGATATTAGTCGTTTTTGATATATGGTTACCATTTGGTTTCCTTATAGTTTCTTCTGCATATAGCAGGGATGATTTAGTGGTCATGAGCTCTTTTGGTTTTTGTTTGGGAAACTCTTTATCTCTCCTATTCTGAATGATAGCCTTGCTGTATAGAGTATTCTTAGCTGTAGCACTTTGAATGTATCATGACACTTCCTTCTGCCTTGCAAAATCCCTGTTGAAAAATCTCCTGCTAACCTTATAGGTTTTCCCTAGTAAGTTACTGACTTCTTTTATCTTGGTGCTTTTAAGACTTTTTGTTTATCACTGTATTTTGCAGATTTAATTACAGGATGTCTTGGTGTGGGTCTTCTTTTGTTGATTTTGATGGGAGTTCTCTGTTCCTCCTGGATCTAGTTGTTTGTTTCCTTCTGCAAATTAGGGAAGTTTTCAGCAATTAACTTCTTCAAATAAATTTTCTGTTCCCTTTTCTCTCTCTTCTTCTTCTGGGACTCTTATGATATGAATGTTACTATTTTTAATGGAGTTGCTGAGTACTTTTGGACTTCTTTAGATACAGATTTTGAATTATACATTATTCTTGTCCATAGATGAATGGAATGGATAAATGAAATAAATAAGATGAGATTTTCCCCAAACTTCTTCCTAAGCAGTGTCTGACATTTCTGAGTCACCTTCAAATATCCCCTGTGACATTAAGAGTCTTAGAAAAGCAGTGTATTTTAAAAAGAATGCTTCCCTATTGTGTCTGGGATGTCCTTCCAAACCTCTGACACCAGTTCTGCAAGTTCTGATATATACATTTGTGGTAGGCAGAGTGATGGTCACTAAAGGTATCTGCATCCTAATCCCTAGAACCTTTGAATACTTTACATGGCCAAAGGGAATTAACATTGAAGATAGAATTAAGGTTCTCAGTCAGTCAACCTTTAAAATATAGAGATTATCCAGGGTGCCTAGGTGGCTCAGTCGGTTAAGAGTCCGACTTCAGCTCAGGTCATGATCTCACAGTTTGTGAGATCAAGCCCCGTGTCAGGCTCTGTGTTGACAGCTAGCTCAGAGCCTGGAGCCTGCTTCGGATTCTGTGTTTCCTTCTCTCTCTTACCCTCCCTTGCTCTCTCTCTCTCTCTCTCTCAGAAATAAATAAAAACATTAAAAAAATTTAAAAAATAAAATATAGAGATTATCCTTAATTACCCTTATGGACCCAATCTAATCACAAGGATCTGCAAATGAAGAAGAGGGAAGCAGAATAGGATGCCAGAGTGATGCAATGTGAGAAGAACCTAACCTGCTTTGAAGGTAGAGGAAGAGGACCATGAGCCAAGGAAAGAAGGCAGCCTCTAGAAACTGACAAAGACAAGGAAACAGATTTTTCCAGGTCCTTCATAAGGAATACAGTCCTGCTAACACATTATTTTAACACAATGAGACCTCCTTCAGACTCTGAAGCCCAGAACTGTAATAAATTTGTATTGTTATTTAAGGCACTAAGTTTGTGGCAGTATGTTACAGCAGCAATAGAAAACTAATACAGTGTGCAAACAATGATAATATTTCAAGATTGACAGCTGGCTGACAGCAATTTGATGACATACCCTGATTTCAGAGACATTAAAGTATGAAAAAATATGTACGTTAAAATATGGCAAATGTAGATTAATTCGGTATCATAGGAAAGATCATTGTAGAAATTGTGTCTGTGGACCTAGATGGCCTTGCGATACACAGAATCCAGCTAGATGTCATTTTAATGTCTATAATAATGGTGTCACAAATAAAAATATGAAAGGAAGTGAGATTCCAAGAGTTCAAAGGTGTTTAGGGCTAAGTGGGAATATATGTAAATGCTTAAGAGCCAAAAATTTATAAACTTTAATCAAGTGATGTGGCAACTGGGAAGTGGGCTAAATGACATCCTCTTTTAAAGTTCTGGAGCTACCTCCCCACCCCCAAATATATACTATAAATAAGGCTGGAGGCAGCCTATTGTTGTCCCAGATAAGAATTGAGACAATATTCACATCTTTGGTCATTGCATAACCTTGCAGTCAGGGGTGTAACACAAAAATTGTTTAGGGCAATATTATTGTTCTGTTGGTGACTAAATCCCATCAAATTACATTTTTATAAAGTTTTACTTATTACTGGCAATAATTCAGTAATAAGTAATACTTTATAAAATTATAATTTGAAATAATATACCAGTTATGAATGAAAAGCACCACAACTTAAGAATCTGTGAGAATTCAGAGACCCTTATAGAAAGAAAAGTATCTGATGATATATAATAATTCAGATCACTCACATCTGAGATCTGTGAAACTACACGAGAATATGCTCAAACAGTGAAAGAAGCAGAACAGATTACATTGGGGAACATGAAAGAGCAAACAGTGGTGAGCAACCTTGCCATGTCATTATATAGTTGGGAAATCCTAATTTTTTGAGCTTCAGATGAATAGGCTTGAATAATTTTAATATTTTTGTTCAAATGAATATCAAACTTCTCCATCAATTCTGGTTCACTGGGCATATGTTCTGTGTGTTCTAACTGTTCTCTGGCTACGACCCCCTCTCTAATGGCTTAGTGGATGTTGAACCACTCAGATCTCCCTTTCTAGAAACTGTCAGTTCCCAGCTGCTAGGACAGTTGGTTGCTGACAGCTCACAGATGAGTTTCTCCCCAGGAATTGTCCCTAGACATGGAGAATTGCCTTGCCCAAGTCATATTTCCTCCTTGGAAAGAGCCTACACAACCACTTGCTGATGTGTGCTACAAAGCCTTAGCGTCCTTCCTGCAACTGGGGCAACTCTGAGGTGGCTTCCCAGCTCTGACCCCTTTGTCCAATCCCCAGTGGGTGGGCTGAGGCCTCTAATGCAACTGCATTACATTTAAACTCCCTCTGCCTAATCCTACTACCTTTACCCCTGACAGGTAGTATTTCTGACCGTGTTCCTCAATAAACCTCTAGCGTGCAAGTCCTAGGGTCTCAGAGCTTATTTCCCAAGGAACACAATCTACAGCAGAGGTTTTAGAGCTGAATCATGTGCCACTGGTTGACAGTGAGGACTCCTATTGCTAGTATTAGATGGAGCACCAATAGCTCCCTGGCATCTGGTTTTGGTGCAGTTCATAAACTTTACCTGGTGGTGATCAGAGAAAAGGTATGCTAGACTGGAAGGCACCAGTGGAATTTAAGAGTAGTAATTATAAGGATTTTGGAATCAGATTGCTGTTGCTGGGAGCCATTGATACATTGCAACAAGACAAGTTTAAAGGGATATTACCCACCAAGTGGGCCCACTTGCTAGCATATAGGAATGCTGTCAGCTCCTATAATAGAAGGGCAGAAAAGACCAAGAATTGGAACCTGGACTGAACTGCACTGATAAGGGGACTATTTATTTCTTAGCCCAGAGAGTTTGGATGCATTGTGGTTAGGGCCCTGGCTGGGAAAGAATGGGACCCTGAGATCTGGAATGGAGACCTGTGGGGTGACACACTCAAAAACCTTGAATCCCCAGATTCAACTAAACTCTTGAGGCCTGTGGAAATGGTCCACTCCTTCCTATGGAAGGTTGGCATTCCCTTCTTGCTTGAACATGATGCAGTCTTTTCTTGAAGGCCAGCATGTGCCTCACTTAAGAATATGCCCTGCCTGGGGCACCTGGGTGGCCCAGTTGGTTAAGCATCCGACTTCGGCTCAGGTCATGATCTCATGGTTTGTGGGTTCAAGTCCCATGTCAGACTCTCTTCTGACAGCTAGTTTAGAGCCTGGAGCCTGCTTCAGATTCTGTATCTCCCTCTCTCTCTGACCCTTCCCTGCTCATGCTTGCTCTCTCTCTCTCTCTCTCACTCAGAATAAATATGACATTAAAAAAAAAAAAAAGAATATGCCCTGCCTTCTTACAGGCTGCCAGACCAATAACTATGTGATTTACAATATAACCTGGCTGGGGAAGGGCTGGGCCTGCTCAGGGAGGAGAGGAATTGTATCCTGAAGGTGCTGCAGGCATGTATTAAAGCCCGAAGGCTCCAGCATCTCTTTGGTCCAAGAGAGACCTATAGACTGGAATTGGGGCGTATAGACTGTGAGTGTAGGTGATGGGTGGATCTTCCACATGAAGCGATGATGCTAGCCCTAGTTAATTGACAAGAACACTTACATAATTGTCCAGTAAATTTGGGAAGCTTAGATTCTTTGGCATGCCAAATAACTCCTCTAGAATGTTTCTCTTCAGCTTTATAGTTCTAGTCTTCAAGTTTTACTTGAGTGAACATTAATGAAGTCTTTGGCTCAGATGATTTAGCCAACCTACAAAAACACCCTCATTCTCCCTGTAACTATGATCTGACTATAGTAGTGGATATTTCAGTTAAGCTTTCTCTTAGATAGAAGAGCAGTACTGTCTCAAGTCTGTTTTACTGTCAGTCTTTGTGCTCATGAAGTTGGAGAGGTGCCGTTTAAGACAGCAGAGGTTTCAGTTGTAATCTGATGGGAAAATACATGAGCAAGTGCTTCTTAGCAAAAAAGTCCTTGGGATGATTACTTGATACTGGCATCTACTGATAGAGGCTACGCTGAGCCATTATAAATGTGCTTCATAGATCACTGCAGTCAGTAGAAGTTGTTTGCCTGTCACAAGAATTTGCAATTACGCTAGAATGTCATCATTTCAGGAAACTATAAAGCAATGAACATGTTTATTTTCAGCCGCAAAGGAAAAAAATATCCTGAGAACCAGATTTTCTTGGCAGTTTGAAGTATTTATTAAAAAATCTGTAATTTCTTTTTGTAATCCCACACTCAGTGGGCATCCCCTTTAATGGAGGTATGTCAAGCCTGGAGAATTATATGGTACATTCTGAACTTGCTTTGCTGGGAAAATAAGACTCATGACTTAATTTATAGGCTTGTTGAGTTCACCACCCTCCTGGCTCCCTGGAAGGCCGAATTAAAGTCTTGTAATGGCTTAAAGGGGCCTCAAGTGCTCTCAGGTGCCCTTAGACGCTTGGAATGGAGGGCATTGGAGTTTGACACTGATATTTTACCTTAAATAATGTCAAGTACAAAATGGTTCTTGGAGAAGTTAAAGACTAGATGGGAATTTTCTGCATAATCCCACAGGGTGGAGATTTTCTCTATTTTTGTACATTTCTACTGCATTCCCAATGTTTTTTTCCTCCTTACGTAGAAACATATTGACTTTTGGGTTGTTGCTTCTTCAAAAATGCTTTCAATATGGAAAGAACAAGAATCACTGATGTGTGAAGGACATAAGGCCTGTCCTCTTTGGACCTAGAAATGTACTGGCTGGCTATGTTCCAGCTGCTGTGATACCCTGGGTTAGTTTGCACTGTGTGTAGTGGTAGCTGCAAGTGGACTTCCTCTTTAAGTGGCAGGTGTTTGCAATTTTAATCCAGTAGGATTTAAGCCTGCTTTGGTTCATCTCCCTTTCTTCCTCTTAGTTTGCTACCTCTTTTGTAATACTTTCTTATCCATTGAATTGAGTAAAATCTACATTCCCTTTTGTAAGTCTGACTCCATTTTCTGATGTGTAATTTTTGACGTATTTTAAACTTCAACCCCCTCTTCCCCTTGTACCTCACATCTAGACATCCATGTTAAGAAAGCCTGGGTGCTACCCTCCCTTGGTACTGGAGGGAAGTTCAAACCATGCAAACCCCTGATTGTGGGAACCCTCACCCTGGCCCTATCCCCTCACCACCGTTGAAATACAAGCCAGCCCCTTTTCTAAACTCTCTCAAGTGATTTTTGGATCTGCTTTGGAGACCTGTTCCCCTCAGAAATCACCATCATATAAGCATGATATTTAATTTCTTGAGTCACTTGGCTAGGCCACAGTATCCAGATATTTTGTCAAACATTATTCTAGATGTTTCTGTGAAAGTATTTTAAATTTAAATTTAAATTTAAATTGGTAAACTTCTAAGTGATGAATCACTGAATTCTACTCCTAAAACCAATATTACATTGTATATTAACTAACTAAAAATTAAAGAAATATTCATAATAAAAATAAATAAATCAGTAAACTTTGAGTAAATCAGAGTGTGCCTTATAAGGTAGGTGGGCCTCACCCAGTCAGTTGAAAGCTTTCATAGAAAATGACTGGCCTTCCCTAAAGAAGAGGGAATTCTGACAGGAGGCCACCTTCACACTTGAACTTCAGCATCAGCTCTTCCCTGGGTCTCCAGCTGTCTATCATACATTGTAGGTTGCAAGGTTGTAGAAATAGTCAGGGGGATGTGATCCATGTAGAACTGTGCAGATGGCTACTAGAACAGAGCCAGATAATCTCAACAAGGGGCTCTTTCAATCTATACAGTGAAAATAAATCAAGGAGGCTAAGGGCAAGCATCTCACATAAAAAGTTGCAATCCCTTACCAGTGTCTGGATGTGAGCTAGTTCTCAGACCTGAAAGGGGAGGCCAAGTCTCTAGGAGGAAAGATCAGGTGTATCCATGACAAGTGTGTATGGCAATGGCTCATCTGTGCTTTTCCCCAAGGGACCTAAGGCCCTTTTCTCATTGACTAATACCTTATAATGTGCCGTGTCTTGACAATATGACCCCTGCTCTTTGGGACACTGCAGAGAAAACAAGAGTTAAGTGCTGTGAAAAAGGGAGTCCCAGGTATTAGAAAATGATTACATTATTCTAATTCTATAATTCTACTGTTTTAATTATAGGCAGTATTCTTTTAAGATCTAAATGACATAAAACATTGGTTTTCAATGAGAAAATTGTAACATTGCTCCTCATCTTTGGTTAATAGAGAAATATTCCATAGCCCAGAGTTTATAAAGAATCTTTTCATTTAATGAGCCAAATGACCATGTGTAATACATTTAAATTATGACTTATACTTCTCTCATTTACTGTTTGTTTTTGTTCTTTTATACCATAAGAAATTAATGAGGCTGAGAGTCTTAAACCGTGTTTTATGTATTTAAAATAATTATGATTAAAAGCCTTTTACACATGTGTATTTATCATGAATTCTTGTTCAAAGAACTATTTTTCATGGTTCAAGAAGCAGAATTAATTTAAATCGGCGGCTAATGCACAGTTCTCAATTCCATGAGTCAACTGGATGCTGCTGACATTTTTATGTGGAGCCTCCTTTAATGTAATAAAAGTGTTGCACTAAATGATGTAGCTAACATAGGAAGGGGTGGCACACTCATTGTCTGAAATCCATGCTTCAACGTTGCGGGTCATGTCACGGGCCATGGCACTGCACCACGTTCATGTTCTCTGCTGTCCTCACGTTGACTTGTGTGACTAGACTGAATGGTGCAATAAAGTGCTAATCTTGACATTCGTGTCTGGTTAACCTTCAGGTGACTAATGCACGTGCCTCTCACTCTCCATCAGAGTAGGGAATAAATTCACAACTGCATATCCAGGGTCCCTGGCACGTGGCAGTCAGAGACTTGAGAGGAATTCAGTTCCTCCGCTGTGCACATGTACTGTGAGTTTGAATTTGGTCTGAATATTCAGAACTCCAGTGTTTCAACCTCTAAAGAAGCTGGATTCCACAGCAGAGTAAGGGCTCATGGCCTCGTGCAGTTGTCTGTGTATACACCAGGTGGGTGACCCACTCCTTGTGGGTCAGAGCGTATAATTTTGAATGGGTTTTTTTTGTTTGTTTTTTTAAATATTTTTATTTATTTCTAGGAGAGAGAGAGACAGCATGAGCAGGGGAGGGTCAGAGAGAGAGGGAGACACAGACTCTGAAATAGGCTCCAGGCTCTGAGCTGGCAGTCAGCACACAGCCCGACGCGAGGCTCGAACCCACAAACCGCAAGATCATGACCTAAGTGAAAGTCGGACGCTTAACCGACTAAGCCACCCAGGCGCCCCTAATTTTGAATGTTTTAAATGTGGGTGGTTGATCCCTTTTCTATTCAGGATGTAGCTGTGAGTGAAGCTGCAGAAAATGGCCAGAATATTCTCTGTGTTAGCTCGGATTTTTCTGAGAATATTGAAGTAAAGAACTAAGGGGTTCTATTCTCCCCTTCCCAGATATGCACAGAAGAGACTCCAGTCTTTGTCTGGGTGGTAAATTTTTAAGGTGGTAGGTGAGGGATAATGCATGAATAGATAATAGCTCTGGAGGACTCAGAAAAATTGTATTTCACTAGGGGAGCAAATATATGCTGTCTTAGAAAAGGAAGGGATATACTAAGGATCCAGATATGAAGAAGTGAGTTTTTTGCTAAGAAGACACAGACACACTAAAACTAGTATCAGGGTGGTGAAGAATGATATAAAAAAAAAATCTGGCTGTGGGCCCCAGCTTTGCAGCCTCCTCACTGTGAGATGTAGGGCTGTTAGGTCACCTCTCTAAACCTCAGTTTTCTCATTATCACAATGCAGAGATTGGGTCAAATTAGTTCCCTAGTTTCTCTTACTTACTCTACTTATAATCCTGTGGCATGCTGGTCAGATTTCAGGTGCACAAGCATTCATGCCACCTTCATGGGGGGCAGTGACCTCCATTGTCCAAGAAGGACTTGTATTGAGTGCCTGATGCTCAGCACCATTACATAGTGCTCAATTTTAAGGTTACACATGAAGTATGTTATCAACTGTATGGTGACACTGAGGCTGAAGCAGAGGACTGGAAAAAGGCTGAAACAGAGGACAAGCTGTGAGCTGTAGAACCTCAGATGGAAGGTGTCAATGTAGAATCCATAAGTGTGAGGTGAGATTTGAACTAAAATGTGAGCTGAGTTATAGAGGATAGGTAGGATTGGGGTAGGTAAAGAAAAGAGTAGTGGATTATTCCTGGTTTGAGGACAAATCAGGCTTTGGAAGAACATCAGTGGCTCAGTCAGATTGGGTAACTGAGAAGACTAATAAAGAGAACATTGACGCAGGGGTAGCTGAGGCTTACGTAAAGGAACAGAGATGATAAGTGCTCTGGGCTAGTGGAAGTGGGTCATCACAACTTTAGGCATGAACAAGCAAGAGGCTAGATGGTCATCATGACAGGACTTTTCAGAGTGTCTGAAAAGGAAGGGAAGCCTTCAGTAGAAGGACTGATGGCATCCAACCCTCTGCAACCCAGTAGGCAGGAGTGCGGGACACAGATACCCAAACCTCATTCTCCTTGTGCCTTCAGTTTCCTTCTGGAGCCTCTCCCGGGCTGAATTCAACTGGAAGACCCATGAAGGTCAGCCTCTTGGGGTGCAGTTGAGAAAGGGTAAGAAGTGGATTTATAGAAGCAAACAGAAGGTATGCAGCAGAGCCAGCGACCTGCACTCCCAGGTATACAGGTGCAGAGCAAAGAGATGGTGGGGAGCTCTGTCTGTAGGGAGTATGCAAGTCAGGAAGGGGAATCGCACACAGACAGCCGCTGAGCAGTGTCCCTTCATTGCAGGACCACCGTCGATTGTTCACAGCATCTGGGCACGTGTGAAGGAGCCCGGTGAACACTTCCAAGTGTTTTCTGGGTATCAGGAGAGTGTTCACCATGTCTTGCCATTCAGACCTTCCCTTTTTGGAAGGGCAAACTCCTACACCACTCATCCCTGTTCATTCTTTCCCCCATCTCAGGAGCCAAGTGCCAAACAGATGACAAATGCTGGAACCTCAAAAATAATAATAGAAGTCGAATTCTCACTTTTCACATTAGAAGTAGTCCTAGAAGGCCTCCAGTGTCCTATGATTCACATTGTGGTCCATAGAGGGGCTGTCTTCTGGGGGCTTCTCTTAGCACCAGACACCTAACATTCCTCTTTAACTGGTCTCCCTCTTCTTCATTAAATGCTTTTGTCTCTGATTTCCAAATGAGAAAAACTGATCTCAAAAGGGATAATGAAAGAAATGTTAGAAACAATTTACCTTATTCATGATTTTACTTGGGCCAGTTAAATTAAAGTGGGGTTGTAGATTCTTCCTTCAGAAAGGTTTTGAGATGACTGTAAAAGATTTGTTTGTGGGCACCTGGGTGGCTCAGTCAGTTAAACGTCTGACTTCAGCTCAGGTCATGATCTAGCAGTTTGTGAGTTTGAGCCCTGTGTCGGGCTCTGTGCTGACAGCTCAGAGCCTAGAGCCTGCTTCAGATTGTGTCTCCTCTCTCTGCCCCTGCCCTGCTCATACTCTGTTTCTCTCTCTCTCTCCCTCTCTCTCTCAAAAATAAACATTAAAAAAATAAAAATTTAAACAAGACTTTTGTTCATCTGGAAAGTGGTAAATGTAATAATGCCTGAAAACACAAAATGATGTAGAGGAGCTTTTTACTCTGTTGCTCCTTTAAGTCTATGATAATCTGTGGTAGGATGTATGATATTCTTATGGAGGCTTAAGAACTTTATTACAAATTTTTCCACATGCAAATATATGAACCAAATGACAATTCAGTTTGTTATGCTGGATTGATGTTTGTTTTTGTTAAGAATTCACAATTTCCAGAACATATCCTGGAATCAATGTATTCCATTGCCACATTTCACATTTTTTTCCCCTCCCTGGGGAGGTCTATACTCTGTTGAAGATACAGTAGTGAATAAGACATGAAGCCCTTCATTGTATGCATCATATGTTGCTCGCTGAGCTTAGAAAATGGGCCAGATATTGAATATGTGTTTCAGGTTAAACAGAACTCAATATTGTCAATTATTAAAAATTCCTTAGTTTGGAAATATTTTTTTAACTCACCAAAATTTGGGCAGTACAGTACTGTTTGGAGGTTTTATTTTTATTCATTCACTTATTTTTATTTAAAAAATTTTAATGTTTATTTATTTTTGAGAGAGAGATACAGAGACAGAGCATGGGGGCGGGGGGGGGGGCAGGGCAGAGAGGGAGACATAGAATCTGAAAATGGTTCCAGGCTCTGGGCTGTTAGCAGGGCTCAGACTCACAGACTGCAGGATCATGATCTGAGCTGAAATCAGACACTTAACTGATGGAACCACCCAGGTGCCCCTGTTTTGAGGTTTTAAAAGTTAGACCGGGGGAGGGGGTGCCTGGGTGGCTCAGTCGGTTGAGCGTCTGACTTTGGCTCAGGTCATGATCTCACGGTTTGTGGGTTTGAGCCCCATGTCAGGCTCTGTGCTGACAGCTCAGAACCTGGAGCCTACTTCAGATTCTGTGTCTCCCTCTCTCTCTGACCCTCCCCTGCTCGCTCTCTCTCTCTCAGAAATAAATTTAAAAAAAAAACATTAAAAAAAAAGTTAGATTGGGGGTGCCTGGATGGTCAGTCTGCCAAGCGTCTGACTCTTGATCTTGGCCCAGGTCATAATCTCCCTGTTTTTAAGTTCAAGGACCACATTAGGCTCTGCACTTATGGCACAAAGCCTGCTTGGGATTCTGTCTCTTCTTCTCTGTCCCTCCCCGCCTTGTGTTCTCTCACTCTTCTATCTCAAAATAAATAAACTTTAAAAAAATTAAATTGTACAAATATTAACGAATGTAGTTCTTTTATTTGTCCTACAGGGTTGAGTTAATATCAGCAGGTGAAATTTAATTCCAACCAAGCTTCCTCATGATGAAACAAAGTGGTATTGAGGGAGGTTCAAATAGGCTCCAAGGTACCTACTAATGCTTGGTGGCTAAGACATGAGAGATCAAATTGATAAGATTCAGATGCCAAGTGAAAGATCAGGCTCCAAAGGCTTCTGAACCCTGAGTTTACAGGTTTCCCTGAAAACTGTGGTTGATATACTTACTTATGAATATTCATAGAAAACATCATACCTGGTGTGGAGAAGAATAGAATTTTGAGGAACTTTTTGTTTCTTAAAGATTACTTGTCACTTTACTTTGAACTTTTAATAGAAAAACATTTGACTTCATAGACTTCTCACCTCTGATCTTCGTATTGTCATGTTGATTGCATATCACTAATTTACATTGGAGTTTTTGATCATTAAATCATACTTATATCAAAATTGGTTTGGTCTGGAAACTCAGTAGCAACCCACTATGTTGTTTTGTTTTCTCTTCCCTCCCCCAACTCCAACAGCTAATTATAAATATTAAATATTTTTGAGGACTTTTCTTATGTTTCTCCCCACACATTTCAGTAAATCATTATTGTCTAGACACCAAAAGAAAGTCAGAAGCCATTGCTGGAAGTGAAAATTCTTTAGGGATTTTTATTCAATACCAGAGCAGTTAAATAGGACATGTTATTGAACAATAGAAAGTACTTTCTTTATAGTCTGCACACTTAGCAGACACATTATTAACCATCAAGTCAGTGCTTCAGTTCATGGCCACATATGCTGAAAATGCATGGTTTTGTACATGGATACATTATCTTTCTTTGGAAAATACTTAACACTTTAAGTAGAAAATGAAATACTGAATTCTGTATTAAAGCTATAATTTAGTATGTTGTGATTATCTACATAGCCATGATACCTAAATTATATAGCAGGAACAAAATTATTAAAGTATAACAGCCATCTTTCTCATTTCATCAAAAGATACATCCCAATGCCCTTATGAAATTCTAATCTGCCATAGTTCAAGGCCACAAGTCAGGCCAAAGGATGGTGGGTATTTCTGTTATTAGGCTCCTGTGGCTAAGGCCATGGCGATGACTAAATTCAGTTCATGGTTTATTTCATCAGTTTTAAGGTAATCTTTGTAAATGTTTATTTGTGGGGGATACACATTATTTTAAAAGTGTGTATAAAGTGAGGCTCTTAGTATTATTAAACTTGTTTTGTTTCAAAATCACCCAGTTTTGTACTATGTGCAATTTTAAATTTAAATTTGCACTTGCAAATGCTACCTTCTTGCATTCACAGCATTTCTGGCCAGACACTTTGAGGGTTTCGTGTGGGCACTGTCCAGGCTGTGTGTACATTGTTGAATGATGGGAATAAAGGGTATGAGGAAAACTATAAAAGAGAAGCTAAGTTGTCTGTGTAACACACACGTGTGTGTGTGTGTGTGTGTGTGTGTGTGTGTATTTATGAGTAGAAAGAGAACCAGAGAGGGACAAGGGCAAGGGAGGGACCCGATGGGAGGGCAGAAAAACCACAGCAGGCTGAAGTCTTTGGGGAGACAAAAGATGCCACATGGTTGTAGTTTCAGGTGGGATTTTCTTTTTGTCCTTCTTCAGAAGACTGAAATAGAAACTCATGTCATTTTTAAATAGATTTCATTTTTTAATAGAACTTTTAGGTTTGCAGCAAAACTGAGTGGAAAGCCCAGAGTTCCCGTATAGCCCCTGCCCGACACTGTCCCCAGCCTCCCTCACTATCAGCATTTAGCAGCAGAGTGCTACATTGGTTACCGCTCATTAACCCATACTGACACATCATTATCCCCCAGAGGCCATCGTTGACATTGGGTTCATTCTTGGTGTTGTACGTTATCTGAGTTTGGACAAGTATGTAAAATTATAGGTCTGCTCTTACAGTATTTTACAAAATAGTTACATTGCCCTTAAATCCTCTGTGCACCGCCCATCACTACTCATGTTATTATTTAATGCTTTTTTGCTGTGGTATATTTTGGGACTGAACCTTGCTGATCTGGTGTTGCCAGGAGAAAAGGAAGACCTAGATGGATTCAGGTTCTAGATGTGGGCTGTGTAACCATGAGTGACACTGAGGCGTATTGTTGGGCCTTCGACTATTTACAAAGCTGTACTTAGATGACACGAGAGCATCACCAGGACTGTGTATCCAGAGCAGGGAAGTCTCAGGGCTATGCCTGTTCAGGTCTGAATGCTAGCAAGGGGGATGGGGAAAGTGGGTGCCAGGGAAGAGCTGGTGGGCAAGGCCCAGGATTTTCAAAAGTCCCACATGTACTCAGGGCTGTCACAACAGAAGACACATCTGCATTCCAGGGTCCACATGCCTGACCCCACTGGGGACATTTTCTTTAAAGTATCTATAGTAAGTTCTCCAGTAAAATAAATAGCAGGCTGACTTCTCTGGGCCCAGGAAAGGGGTAGCTTTCAATAGATTTAAATTCCAAATGGCAGGGGCATTCCTCTCCTGTATCCCCCACACTAATACAGAAAGCAGGCTTATCAGACAGAGAGAGAATATGGTCAAATAATCTATCTTATGAATATTAACATACCAGATACTAAGGCATCGAGGAAGCTGAATCATGAATGTTAGCACAATATGAGATTTGGTGATAATCTAAGTGACCACGTGGCATAGTGGTTGAGAGATGGCCCTTGGAAACCAGGCTGCCAGAGGTCAGAACCCAGTTCTGCTGCCTTGTCACCTGTATCACTTTGAGCAGGTAACTTGACTTCTCTGTCCCTCATTTTTTTTTCATCTGTGGTATGGGGGAATAATAGTGCTTGCTTCAAAGGATTTTTGTGAGGGTTAGGCAAAGTAAGCCTTAGTAATATAGTGATGTTTCAGTTGTGTTTTTCATATTGGACATTGTCTGGCACATAACGTGTGTTCTGGAAGTATTCGTTAAATAAATACTTCTACTCTGTCACCTAACAGATGAGGGAAGTTGTCTTGGGCATTATTTTACTTCAAATTTTCATAGGTATTTCTCCAGCCTGACCATAAAACCTTGTATTCATGAAGTCACTGGTGTTGAAGTTTTGAGGTTTTTCTGATTACTTCTCAGCAGTGCATGAGGCTCTTTCTTACTGAATGGTCTCTATGTTCAACTCTTTAGGATGCCCCATCCTTGGATAGGACCACCACAGATTGGTGGGAGGCCAGGCAGATGCAGGCAGGGAACAGAAGTGGATAGGGGAGTGCTGGGGAAGGGCGAGGAGGGAGCTGAAAGAAAGGTGAGGGAGGGAGGCATCATCATTTCTTCTGCAAGTGAATCTCCAGTTGTTGGGGGCTGTATAAAAATATCTAAATCAGGGAGCCTTCTGTCCTCTTCCACCTTGTAATCTTGTACACAAGACAATATGTATTGTGTATAGGGATGCAAATCACCCACATGGCAAGAGGCTTTGGAAAACTCAGTACAAACAAGCCATGCTAGGGGAGAGGAGAGTGTGAACATTCCAAACTGCAGATGGAGCATCAGGCAGTGAGCCTGGTTTTCCTGAAGGGTTGATGGAATCTACCTCATTAGTGAGGGGTAAGGTCCTAGAAGTTGCTGGAGCCTTGTCATCTCTGCAGGATGTCTCTGTAATTGTGGTGACTTAGAACTGGATGGCCCCTCTGCAGTGCTTTTTTGGTTAGAGGACACTGACATGTTATTACTCAAAGCTAGATGTGTTGAGAAATGCCTCTCTTGCGCCTTCATTTCTCTAGCATCCCCTTTTGGAGTTGAACACGCGTATTATGTTATCTCTCTAGGTGATATACAAAACAGAAAACATTAGGATGACCTCACATATATCCATTTATGTTAAAACTGAACCTTGCATTTTATAAGAATGATATTGTACTTCATAGATTTCAGGTTATTGTTATCTCATTTGATTGTTGTAATGTAACATATAAGATGAAATTTGTTATTGTATACAAATATACAATTATATGGTACATATAATGTAATATAATTAATATAACATAACATAACAATATAATATCTGACACAAGACAGATTATTTTCTTATCACCATTGTACAGATGAGACACCCAAAGGTCAAAGAATGCTTAATATAACACAATAAAGTATAACATTATAGAAATTCATTCATTTAGTTATCCATTTATTCATCAAATATCCATTTGTGCTACTTCCCTAGGGAAAGAATTATTCTATGTTCTGGAGAAATAAAGACCAAAAAGACCCCACTTCTCCTGGACCTTACATTTTACTGGGGGAAAGATAGGCATTAAACAAATAAATAATTGAAAGATAACATGAGAGTATGACAGATGTTAAGAAGATAATAAAATGAGTGTTTTTTATGAGATCCAGTGCATCTTGACTGGTGAAGGAAAGCCTCTTTGGGAAGATGACAAGGGATCTGAGGCTTGAGAAGTCAGAACTGGCCATGTGAAGACCTTGGGACTGAGCAGTCCACAAGAAAGGAACAGAAAGTGCAAAATCCTACAGACAGGACTCAGCTGTGTGCCTTGGGAGGGAAGAAGCCAGTGTGGCCAAGTGCAGTAGATGAGGATATCGAGGTTTGAGATTTTACTCTACTTACAAGCTCATAAATTAGCCTGTTCCTATTTTCGTGGACACTGACAAAGACCTGAGACTTCTCGGCCAGACTCAGCATAGCAAGCAGCATGAACATCATAGTGTCAGTTCCCTTTGTTCCCCAAGTCCCATGGGAGCAACATAGCTGGGCCAAGTGGATGTTGAGTACCCAGTAGGTTTGTGTACAGATGAGTAACACTGAGTTCAGGGACCCACTGCTTTATTTATAACAAGTGGTAAGCAAGATTGCTCTTTGTCCTGCAGAGAGACATTATCTCATTTAGCTGACCTGGGTCAAGAGTGACCAGGCCGTTGCATTCTTCATACACCCAGCAAAAAGTCACCCGATGATCAGGGACCTGGCAGGTGACCCGTCCCAACACAGAGGAAGATAATGCAGAGAGGCAGACTTGAATTGTGCAAGACCTGAGGTGTCCCTGCCCAGGATTTATTCAGGGATGTCATGAGATGTCATTTGCCAGTTGTTGGTTTTATACCAGTATTCATAGATACCTACCTACAGGCTTCTTATTATTCTGTGCAGTGAGCAGAGATGGTCCTTGGAGGAAACCGGTGGTGTATTTAAGGAATTAACTGAAAAGGGTTTTGTGAAGGGGCTAGTTATAGAGAGATAGGCTGGACACCTATAAGGGATGGTGAGGGACTCACGAACCAGTGCCCCCAAGTACAGAGAGAGTGTGGAGCCTTGAAAGAGGGGACTGCCAGGTAGCCACTGCCAGCAAGACAGTAAGGAGGTGGGACAGGAAGAGGGCTAGGGTGCAAAGGGATAAGACTCCCACCTCACTCTATCCTCCAAATACTAATCTCTCCTGCCTTACTCCCACTGTACAAACCCAGCAGCAGCCTGTAGACAGGGAGCCTGTTTTGGAGGTGGAGGTCAGCTTCCAGGGACCACAGCAGAGCAGAGAAAGATGGAAAACAGGTCTGGCATGGCACAAGGGGAGTAACCAGCACCTTGTATTTCATTTTTTAAATGATAAATAGAAAATTACTTCATATTCAGAATTCTTAAATAATAAAAAGTGTACTGTGTTTATATTTACAAAAAACGTCTTCCCCATGAATCTTCTTTAAAAACTAACTTTGGGGCGCCTGGGTGGCTTAGTCGGTTAAGCGTCCAACTTTTGCTCAGGTCATGATCTCATGGTTTGTGGGTTCGAGCCCCACGTCGGGCTCTGTGCTGACTGCCAGCTCAGAGCCTGGAGCCTGTTTCAGAGTCTGTGACTCCCTCTCTCTCTCTGGCCCTCCCCTGCTCACGCTGTCTCTCTCTCTCTCCTAGAAATAAATAAAACATTAAAAAAAAATTAAAAATTAACTTTGAAGATATACAATGAGAGATATTTAACCCTGTTTTCCAAAAACACCTTCCTTATGAAATTGGTTTGACTCATCCACTTGTATACAGGTGGTAAAGGCATTCATGTGTGTTCTGTTTACACTCAGGAAGTATCTCTGGCTTAAGAGTCAGGAAAACTGGATTCAACTCCCCAGTTTATCATTAACTGGTTATAAAGTGAGAGGGTTGTTAATGGTCTCTAAAGCTCTTTCTGGTTCACTGCCATGTTTGAATATTATATTTAATTAAGGAAGCAGGACTTTCTCATAAGGGTCAAAGTTGATTGAGTTTTGTAATTAGCTTTGCCTTTTTCTTTGCTGTTTTAATACAGTTTACTGTTTAATTCCTGTTTAATACTATCTATCTATCTATCTATCTATCTATCTATCTATCTATCTATCTATCTCCTCATGGGAATTCTGCCTTATTTAGATTTCTTTGTATCTTGGTCCAAACCAATCCAGATTTATACATGATACAAGCAACTTCTCTTTCTTAATTAAAAAAAATGATATATAAAATTGAAAAATGCAAAGTGAGTGACACAAATCTCTAGTTTCTCTGTTAGAATGGAAATATGACACTATCACGATAGGTCTTCAGTCTGGCATCACCATTGTGCCCAATGTAATTACATGCTCACCACATGCATGGTTATCATCTGAGCCATTCCAATCTGCTAGGGCAGTCATATTATTTATTTTTACACACTGATGCTACTAGAACCAAAGTCCAGAAGATTCACTTAAATCCAAGCCCTTGGAAAATTTGGGGGAGCAATTTGTTTTATCAGGTCGTTTAGAAACGTTTACTTTAAAAATAAATAGTTTCTCTGTCACAATGATATTTAAACACAGGAAATCTCATATAAGTCATTTGTCCTAAGATGACACATGGAAATAATTATTAACTAGTTTCTCAAGGGACACAGAAATGCATGCATATCTTTATTTCTTTCATTTCTAATTTATTAAGCATCTTGATTTTCACATTCATCCAACTCTGGCAAGAATCATAGCATGATGGGGACACTTGGGAGGTTCAGTCAGTTAAGTGCCTGACTCTTTATTTCAGCTCAGATCATGGTCTCCTGGTTTGTGAGTTCAAGCCCACATCAGGCTCTGCGCTGATGGTGCAGAGCCTTCTTCAGATTCTCTTTCTTTTCCTCTAGCAGCCCCTATCCCGCTTGTGCTGTCTCTCTTTCTCTCAAAGTAAATAGATAAACTTAAAAAAAAAAAAAAAAAAAAAGAACCATAGCATGATAAAGCTGAGTAAAAGGATGCTGGGATTAACTTGCCCAGTTCCTGATTTGGCAGGTTAAGAAGCTGAAGTCCAGGGAGCCTGGCACTTGCTTCAGATAACACAGAAGGATGCTGCTTAGACTGGGTCTAGAACCTGGGTCTCCAGCTAAAAATAACAGTGTCACAGATAGTACATATATAAGTTCTTTTTGCAGAAAAAGCCCAGAAGATAAAACAACTGTAGTCTTCCTTGACTGCCTTTTCAATTCTAATATCCTTCCCAGAATAACAACTATTATCAATTGATGTGTGTTCTCCTGACATTTTGTTGAATGTTTATACCTATGCATACATGTACATGTGGAAATGTGTGTGTAGAAACATGTGATGACATTCTGTAGTTTTTAAAAACCATAATTAACACTTGGCAGTATGACCATCTTGGGTATTTTTCTGGATCAGTGTAGATCTACCCTATTCTTCTAATCTGCTGGATGATTTTCTGAAATATAAATAAGCCAAGGCATATGATGGACAGTTGGATTGTTTCTATTTTCCTTCGTCACAAACGGTGTTATGACACAGCACTCGTCAAAGTTTAGCAGTGGAACAAAATCTCCAGGAGGCTTGTTAAAATAGATTCTGGGGCCACACCCCCACATATTCAGTGGTCCCAGCATGGGACCACTTCATTTCTAACATTTCTAACAAGCTATCTGGGCATGCTGGGGATTTGTGAATGCTCTTAGATGGGGGTGGGAGGAGGAGGTGGATATGAAGAAGGATTTCCTGGGTCATACATAAGTTTGTGTATTTTTAATTTATAGATACCAAGAAGTTATCCTCCAAAGTGGGTATACTACTCTGTATATTTGGTTATTGCCCCCCAGCAGCATATGAAGTATGAGTATTTGTTTCCTCACATCCTTACCACCCCTGATATAGTCTTTCGTTTGTCCACAGTGCATTTGGTGAGCATGGTTTCCCCTGATCACTAATGAAGTTGATCGTTATTTTATAATGTACAGGTCATCTGAATCCCCTCTTCTGCATATTACAATCTAAGCATGTTTTAAAAATGGGTTGTTGGTTTGTTTTTCTCATTGATTTATAGCAATTTAAAGATATATATTTCAGATATTAATCCCTTATTTTATATGTCTGAAAATGTTTTGCCCAGTGCTCTTTCTTCTATACAGTACAGTTACTACTTTATTCCCAATTTTATAATGTTACCTGAATGGTACTGGTCCCACTGAGGATCATAAAAATTCCAGAATAAAACATTATTTTCCTGTTGGACCCTCAGTTCAAATCCTGTGACCATACTGCTAACTGTGGGCTCACCAGATCAACAGATCAACAGATCATGGAGAACCTGAGAAAGGGAATAGTTTGGACGTTCCCCAACCTCTTTTAGCCAAAGGATACTCCGTCGCTGGCAGAGCATCTGACCTAAATTCAGGGAATAAAACCCACATATGTAGCTGAAATAAAGCTACTTCCGTCTTGTCAGAAAGGAATTTCCGTAAGCTCCTGAGTAAAAGTTTCTAAGCCACTTTGACATAGGATTATTCTCTTTTGACATATTATAAACATTAAAGAAAATTTAATGCCCATCTGGACAGTTAGCGTTTGCCAATTGCTACCACCACCAGCTGCAAAACTACACCGACTACAAGCCATCCAGCTGCCACGCGTCCCCGGTGCCAGGAGAGCGCAAGGCTGCCAACGCTGCTTCAAGTGGCTGGGCTGGTTCGCAGCCAGGATTTGAGGGAGGATGTGCTGTGAAACACAGTAGTCACGACTCGGATTTTCAATGAGTGTTATTTGTGTTTGCCTTTTTTTTCTGGTCATCTACTGTGGGAGGCTGCTGGGGACACCATTTCTTTCCTGGAAATGGCAGCAAAACATGTTGATCCTTCTTTCTCTGCCTTTTATGTACTTGCTGGCATCCTCTGCATTCGCATTTTGCTTGCGCACAGTCATTAGCTGGAACCGCCTGGAGCTGCAGCACATGGTGTCATCTCTCCAAGTCTGGGTTTCCCCAGCTCCTGGTCTCTCCTCCCACCCCTAACAGCACCCCTTTCCTTGTCTCCCCCATCCTCCCATTTATTGATTTACTTTTGGCATTTTTTCTCTCATAAAACAGCAAAAAGAAAGTGCCTCCTGTGCTGTTTTCCTAGATGTGTTCTTATATTTGTGCACTTGGGTTCCAAATAGTCCTGTGTAGATGTTTCCCCTCCACAAAGAGGTGGTTTTTCTTCCTTCCGTTTAGGAGCAAATCATTTTCTGTTTCAGGAGAGAAATGATCCATTGACATCTGTAGTAGATTGCACTAGTCTTTGTCATTTCCTGTTTTCTTTTCCTGTCATGCTTTTCCCCCGTGGGTGGGATTGATTATTCATCCCCTCTTTGTTGGAGTCAGGAGAAATCATGTGACTTGCTTCGGCCAGTAAAATGTGGGCAGAAGCGATGTGTGTAACTTCCTTACAGTAGTTTTAAGAGCCAGCTTGTTTGAAAGGTCTCTTATCCTTCTGCCAGGAGGGCAGCAGTGCCCAGAGACTGACTGCTCCATCAGCCTAGGTCTTGGCATGAAGACTTGGAATAGCTCAGTAGCTCTGCCTTGATGGACACATAGTGTTAGAGAAAACTGAGTTGTCGAAAGCCGCTGAGATATTTGGGATTTCTACTGCAACACAACTTAGCCTGCTGTGACTGATACAGTATCCTTTCATTTGTAGATCTCTACGATAAAATACTCTTAACATGCTGAGATTACTTGGTAGAACATAGAAGAAAAATCTAGTGAAGTTAGCCCTAAAACCAGGCAGTGCTGCTTGCCTGCTATTGTGTATCTGGCCATGTTAACAGGAGATCCAAAAATGTGATAAATTTCAGGGATCTTAGAGTTCTAATGAAGCCCTCAATTTTCACATAAGGAAACTGGCTCCAAGATGTTAAGTGACACACTTGAATCTAGCCAACTGGTTGGTGGAAGAATGCAGTCTAGACTGGAGGAAGCCATTCTTCCACTCCCGTGCTCTGTCAACCACGGCTTCTTGGGCTTTCTGCTCAGTTAGTGGTGGGAAAACTCTAAGAGAAGATTCTAAAATAAAAATTTTCTATCGTTTTATTTAAAATATTTCTGAAAGCCTTCCACATGTTAAACTTCCATCTGCCCATTTGAAACCTCAGACTGTTTCCCTTTCCCTGTAGTGCTGCTTCATGTTTAAGACACTTCATATTACCAAAATGAAATGCATATTTAGAGAAGCTGTACTCTAAAGGACACGCATAAGAGGTTTTTCTTTTAGGCACTGTTCCAAAATACCCACATTCATCATCCTTTTCATTTATCATAGAGTTAAGAGTTGACTCTGTGCAACTGTTTTTCTAAATCAGTCGTGTCTTATTTTACTTTTGCACATGTGAAGGGTTCCACTCACTTCCTGGATAACAGGTCTTCTTATTTTGTAAGTTGTTACTCCTTAATAATAACAGAAGGTCACAAGTGTGTAATGGTTAATCTTACTAAAGCACTGTTCAGAATGCCTTGTATCTTTGTATACACTTAGCCCTTACAGCAAATGTGTGATATGATGTATTATTATCACTCTTCATCTACAGATGAGGAAATAAAGGCACACAAAAGTTAAGTGATTCACCCAGGGTCACACAGGTAGTTAATGGCAAAGCTGAGATTTGTACTGAGGCAGCCTAGCCATAGTCCCTAGAATGACTATAATGCTGATAATGATAAAGGGACAGTAGCAGCAACAGCAGCCACATAATAATTAACTAAGTAATAATTAAGTAATTGCTATGTGCAGGTACTGCGTATCATTTTATGTTGATTTGTGATCCCTAAAATATGTATTACAATAACTTAGGAAGTAGGAACTTAAAGTTGTTAAGTGACTTGCCAAGGTCACATAAATGGTGAACCTGATGTTTGAGGCCAGATCTGTCTGGCTTCAAAGTCCTATCTTTACTTTGTTTTGCCACACTACTTTTCTTTTTCATGCCCTCTCTACAAAAACCAACCAACCAACCAACCAACAACAACAAAAAATAACCCCACAGTGTGACAGAGTAAAGGCCTTGCTTTCAGTAAATTTGACTGCTTTATGTATCAAATGCACTAAGTAGAATAATCGTGAGGTCTATCACCTAGAAACAGAGCCTTTGAGCAGATGGCAACCTTCTCATCAAGGAAGTGATGAAGAGGAAACAGACATTGGATGGTGCTTGGACCAGGCATCTGGTGATGTCTGCTTTCACCCTTCGTCTCTAAGATGCTCTAATTCTCACATTATTTCTTCAGGAAAGTTGCTCTTGTTCCCCTTCTTTTTTGAAACATGAAATAGAGGTACAGAACATTAAAGTGCTCAGGCTGCTTAACTCTGATGTCACTTGTGGGGCTGCTAGTAAAACCGAGGTCCTTTTACTCAGATATCACGTTCTATGTGATGGATTTCACAGTTCTGATTATCTGAGAATGTCTTTTGCAGAGATTTCCAAAGCCTGGGTAGAATTTTCTAACACTAAAAGTGTTTAAACTGTTTTAAAAAGAAGAGATACTGGGATTTTTTTTTTAAGTTTTGTGTATGTTTTAATATTTAATTAATTGAAACTAAGAAAATTGTTACAGGACATGGACTCATCTTGTAAATCACCGCTTACCTTAACTTTGGGACACAGTGATGGGTCTCCTGTGTTCTCCAATCTGTGAACGGCATTGTGGGAAGATTCTACTCTTGTTCTTTAGCCCCTATACCTCTGGAGTGGGAGGGAATGGGGAAATTGTAAGGCACTGGATGCTATATTAGTTAGGATATGGCTTAAAATGATGGCTTAAATAAGATAGAAGTTATTTCTTTCTTATATACAGGCCCAGGCATTAGCCATTTGGGACTGTTGGGATGTGGGATCCATGGTGTCAAATATCTAGGCTGCTTCTGTCTTCAGCTCCACAACCTCTACCATGTTGCCATGGCCCTGTCATCCAAGATGGCTCACCACTGTACTCATAGTGCAGTCCATGGAAATGGAGAAAAGGGGCCAGGAGTGGGTAGACCACTTCCCTTTTGGAGCATGTTCTGGAAGTTGCATTTATTCCCTCTAGTCTCCTATTAGCCATAATTTGACTGTGTGGTCACACTCAATTCCAAAAGAAGCTGGGAATTAAAGTCTATATTCTGCATGCCCAAATGCCAAGATAAAAACATTATTACTATGGAAGAAAGAGAGAACTGCTATTTGGAAACAATATGAACTCTTGCTCCATCTTCTGCTTTATGTCCCCACCACCACAAGAAGGTCAGGCCCTATTCTGTCACGGCCAAATCCAAGCCATTATTGCTGTCACCTGTTGAGTGCTTAAGCATCCCTTTGGAAAGGTACAGCCCTTTATAAAGAACCCCATGTGGTCTAGTTGTGGAGGAATCATAGATACAAGAAACCACTGTCCAGCAACTAACAGTAATGAAGAAATAGCTCAAATCCTTAACTTACTTTTCTTAATAGATATGGAA
Organism: Hyaena hyaena; assembly: GCF_003009895.1. NCBI lineage: Eukaryota > Metazoa > Chordata > Mammalia > Carnivora > Hyaenidae > Hyaena > Hyaena hyaena. The sequence goes on from NW_024081645.1 coordinate 182,186, forward strand.
AGATCCCATCATAATCCACAGTAATAGTTTTAAATCCCCCTTCTCTTAGGCCTTCTCCCTGGTTCCCTATCCTGGAACACTGCTCTCAGAAAAATAAGAGGGACACCTGGGTGGTTCAGTCAGTTGAGTGTCCAACTTCAGCTCAGATCATGATCTCATGGTTCATGGGTTTGAGCCCTACGTCAGGCTCTGTGCTGACAGCTCAGAGCCTGGAGCTTACCTCAGTTTCTGTGTCTTCCTCTCTCTCTGCTCTCCCCTGTTGTGCTCTGTCTCTCTCTGTCTGTCAAAAATAAACATTTTAAAAACATTTTTTAAAAGAAAAAAAGCCCCAAGTAAGCATCTTACTTACTAGCAATCCCTTTCCCTCCCTCACAAAATTTTTTCAATATTCAGCCCAAATGGCTTTTTTGTCTCTATCTCCTGTAAGCAAGAGTCTCTCTGATTGAAAGGTAACAAGCCAAGGGGGAGAAGGCAAGTACAGGCCTTCCAGCAAATACAGGATTACTGTGGATTATGATGGGAGTCATGTGTACTCTTCCATCTATTTTCCACACAGACGTAGCCAAAATAATTTTCACAAATATAAATTAGGATATTGTTAGTCCTGGGCTTAAAATTCTTCACAGGCTTTGCGTTGCACTTGGAGAAAACACAACTTCCTCTGCAGGGCGGACAGGCTCCCCCTGTGGTGCTGCTGGGCCCACTGCGCCTCATGCCAGGGGCCTTGCACACCTGCCTGTCTCCCCTTCTGCTCTTCAATACAGAGCTTTTCTGCCGAGAAGCTCCACCTGAAGCGCTCTCCCCAACTCGGGCAACTCCTGTTTGTTTTTTCAGTTTCTCTGAAATGTTGTCTTTCCAGAGATGCCTTTCCTGTCTTGGCACTCTACAACAAAACAGGTTTATTTCCTCTAACGGGATTTAGCAGATACCTTGATGCACATTTATATGTGACTTTATTTGTTTAACACCCGAGTTCTTCACTGGACTATAAGCTTCAGGAAAGCAAGGCACTGTTTCACCCCCCACCATGGACCTAGACTTTTGTGCTATTAGACAGTGAAATTCCCCTTATAAACTTCTTACGATAGATATGTGCCATCTATGTACTCAGAGCCTGCACTCAAATCTGGACAATTTGGAAATGCTCATTTCACCTCTTCCTGCTTCTTTTCCATCCACTTTCTGCTCTACCGTGTAGCCGCAGATGTGTTACATAACAGCCCAGCTATAGATCAAGAGGTGTTGCTGTATAAAATAAGAAAGCCAAAACTCAGTCTTTCTCAAGGCCTATTAGGCCCAAATCACTATCATATACTCTAACTTTGTGGAGTGGAGTGGTGTTTGTAGTTATATATATATATATAAATGAATATATAGGAGAGAGATAGAGAGACACACATATATATAGTCATATATTAAATATATATAATATGCTCTCATTGGCATATGTATTCATCAGTGTTCTCCAGAGAAACAGAACCGATAGGCTCTATATCTACTCTGTCTGTATCTGCTATCACTCTCCGTCTATAGTTAGAGAGATTATAAGGAATTGGTTAAGTGATTCTGGAGGCTAAAAGTCCCCAGGCTGCTGGGTGGGCCAGCAGCCTGGAGGCCTAGGAAGAGCCCATCACAGCAGTTCAAGTCCAAAGGCCCGTTTGTTGCAGAATTCCCTTTTGCTCTGGAGAAGTCAGTCTTTTGTTCTATTCAGGCCTTCAACTAATTGAATGAAGCCACTGACATTCCCGAGGGCAATCTGCTTTACTCAAAACCCACTGATTTAAATGTTAATCTCATCCAAAAAACACCCTCACAGAAACATCCAGAATGTTTGACCACATATCTGGGCACTGTGGCCTAGCCAAGGTGATGCATTAAATGTAACCATCATAGTGTACAAACTTGTTCTTCTGGGGGAAAAAATGTACCTGTGTCCTTTTGAGAGCATGAACAGTCCCCAAAGAGCCGAAGTAATATGGCCTGGGATGCTGGAAGTGTGTAGGGGGAGGAGCAGGGCATCCTCAGTCCCTGGGAAAGTCTGGTGAGCACAGCGCTCCAGGGTGTCATTGACCCAGGCAGAGATGAGACAGGTAAGGAGGAATCACAGGGGGAGGAGGATAGGGGTGGGGGGTGGGGAAGGGAGGAGGGGAGGAGGATGGGGGAGGGGAGGGAGAAAGAGGCAAGAGCCTTGATTGTGGGGGGAGTGGCAGGCTCCCACCCAGCCTTTAGGCCAGAGGTGGCTCCCCTGCTCTCTGCCTGTCTGTGGACAGAATGCCCCCCCTCCCCATATTTACTGATCTGCCCGTGGCTCCCTGCCACTAGGCTTATTTGGAAGCAATAGATAAATGTCAGCACTTAGAAGCTATGAAACGTCCTAACTGGCCCCCCTAGACTAATAAACATAAAAAAAAAAAATCCTGATTCAGGCAGCCTGATGGGCTCATTGGTGAGAGGGAGATAAAGTTTCCCTTCAGGACATTTATAATTTACATAATAAAAAGCTTTTCACCTTCCAGTGAAGGAACAAACTTAATTACCGTGGCCCTGTTACCTCTTAGAACATTTTTTGCTTAAACTGGCAGGACCAGTTTGTGAACTCTTAAATGAGGGGTGGGGGCTGGGAGTGGGTGTCAGCAGAAGTGGGGTACACAGCAGGGGGAAAAGGCACCCCATGGTACACTGTACCATAACCTAGAATGGGCGGCTGGACGGTGGGGGTTACTCTGCATTTAGCAAAGACATCTGTGGCTTGACCTGTCCTTTCAACGCATTCAGCGCCAAATAATGCGCTAATGATAATGGACTCGGCAATCTGAGGGCCCGTAATCACCTCCCCTCGGACAGATGTTGAATGGACAGTCACCAGAAGGGTTGCCGCGATCATATCTTTCAGTCATGTCTTGTCCTCTTCTCTTTTGGGCACCATTTCAAAAAACAAATAGAAAAGCTGGTGTTGCAGTGCTCCTGTTTCTGAAGATATATGGACAGCCTAAAGTCCTTTGATTAGGAAACCCTCTTTGATGTCCATGCATAGTCTCTTGTTCCAAATTCCCTGAGCACTTCAGAAAGCTGAGGGTGTTAACCTGATGTCATTGATTCTTACCTCTCCTGTGAGGACAGCAGGTGGCCTGCATTATTTCAGATCTTTGCAGATGGAGACATAGAGGTGAAGGGAGGTTAAATGGTCCACTTTCCACTGAGGAGCTGGACATAGGATTCAATCACAAGTCCACAAGATTATAGGTGCAGAAGGCTCAGCCTAGGGTGTGGTGGGGGGGGGGTGTCCTCTCTCACTCACCCAGAAGCAGGTAGAGCCGTGAAGGTAAGGACGGGAAGCCAAAGCCTCTTTCCTACCAGTTATTAAAGAGGAACTATTATTGATCTAATTTTCATTGTTATTTTGTAGTAATGATAACATAATACAGGGTTACCAAAGGAAGTAGCAAAAGATAGCATGATTGCAAATAAGTTTTTCACCTCCTTGCAGTCCATTTTCCTGTCTGAGATAAACAATATTAATAGGCAAGTAAGGTAGTGGATTTTATTCAGAAGTTCAGATTTCAAGGGGAAAGCAGAATGTGTGACAATCAGCCACTGAAACACTGCTCATTTCAGAGTCCTGGGACCCCTCCCTTTCTCTCCCTTTTATTTTGGATTCTTTGTTGCCCCTCAGTACATTTCTTTGGTTATTTCTGGAACCCAGTGTCCTTGAAGCTGCAGAGCACCCATACTTTTTGCTCTCCAGATAATGATTAAATAAGGGTCATCTTAGAAACAGTTTTTACAGGGGTGCCTGCGTGGCTCAGTTGGTTAAGTGACCAACTTTGGCTCTAGTTGGTCACTAGTTTAATTATGGCTCTACTTTGAAAAATATCATTTGCTGTTTCTAGTAGAAACCACATATTACCCATCTGTGTCCTGAGAGACAGTAGAACCTCGTGGGTGAGCACATGGGCTGTGCGTGTTCTGGTGGTGCCTGCTGGGTACGTAGCTTTCTCATCTGTAAAGTGGGCACCATAAAATCATGTGCCTTTTAGAGTTTTTGTAAGATGAAATAAACTGGTGCACATAAGACACATAAAGATAGTAAGCAGTCAATAAATAAATGTTAGCATTTTTAAAATTCATAATAGTTGGTACATACTCTTTTTTAGGAGGAAAGTTTATTTCATATGTGACTGAGTCAATAAATGGCTAAATCTTGTTTCCATGTTAAGATAACCAAAATAACTAGTTCAGTTGTACCATAGTCTGGTTATTGCTGGTAGCTTAGTGGGCAAATTGGATTGATTGTATAATAATATGATATTACTACAAACTGTTTGCAAAACATATAGGATGAATCAGCTCAGATATTCCTGACTACCATGATTTCCTTCACCCATTTAGTTGTTTGCACTTGAGTGCATGTGGTCTTTCAAAAAACATTGAGCATTTGCTAGGGGGGGACAAAGACTCATAGGATCTGGTCTGGGAAAGTCCTTGACTGGGAAAAAGATAGGTAACTCACTTGTGAGAAGGGCCAGTGTACACCAGGTGCTGAAGGAGCCCCTTCCAGTGGGAGTAGATGAGTTGAGGCTTGCTAGAAAAGGGGAAAAATAGCTAGGAAAGAAAGAGAGTTTCCAATGGAGGGCGAAGCAGGCACCACCAGTGTGGTAATGGAGAGAGTCTGGAAGAGCAGGGAGCTTGGGATGGCTGCAGTGGGGTGTGTGCAGGGTGGAGGGGCAGGGAATGTCTGCCAGGTCCCAGCTCCTGGGCCCTGAGGAGTTTGGACTTCCCCCTCTATGTCAGAGGATTTGAGGGTGGGGGAGAAGGGAAGGTTGGCAGGAAGGGGAGAAGAAGCTAACTCAGAATGTACTAGAAACCTCCCCAGATCCCCTTCAAACTCTCACGGCATATCCCGGGCAAGAGGGAGGCAGGGGAGTTATTGCAGAAATGGTGCAGAGTATAAAAGTTTCCTGGGGTGGGGTACCTGGGTGGTTCAGATGGTTAAGCATCTGACTCTTGATTTCAGCTCAGGTCATGATCTCCAGTTCGTTGGTTTGAGCCCTGCATGGGGCTCTGCACTGACAATGTGGAGCCTGCTTGGGATTCTCTCTCTCTTTCTCTCTCTCTCTTTGTCTGCCCCTCCCCTACTCATGTTCTGTCTCTCTCTCAAAATAAATAAACATGAAAAAATATTTCTTAAAAAGAGTTTCCTGGAGAGATCTGCGTAAATTCTTTTCCATCCATCCCTTAACCTTTGAGAACCACCTTCCCTTGCAATGGAAGGCATGGGAGGATTTTAGCAGAGTAGGGGCACACTCAGCGGTGTGTTTAGCACTGTCATCAGGGTTGCAGTGTGGATGATAGACTGACATATAGATTAGGGACAGATTAGCATGTGATTGTACAAATTCAGGCAGAGGGGCTCCGGGGTGAACTCAATAAGGATGCATTTAGAAAATGATTGCTCTTTATGGCCTCTCGGACATGGCATGTGGGAAGAGGAGGTCCCATCTAACAAAGGAAGAACTTTAGGAGAGGAAGCAGATTACTTTTTTACTTGGAGATGCCAGTAAGACTTCCCCATGGAGACATTTTGATATCTGTTAAAAGAAATAAGTGTATAGTTAAGGAGAGAGTCTTGTTTTCGAATTAGAAGTTTCATTTTGTAGTGCTAACCTATCGGAATATCAGAGATGACTTCATTAAAAAAAATCTTTCCTGTAACTCTTTTATTAACATTTATAAGACTGACGATGTACAGGACAGGATGAATAGATTTTCCTTCCCTATATAGAGCATATTTTATGTCTTTTAATACCTTCTAAATTGATTTTTTTTTCCCTCCAAATATTAGGCTACTCTTCTTGAGTCTACTCCTTCCTCTTTCAAATTCATATTTGAAATATTTGTTCACATTCTGGAAGCTGACTTTGTTCAGTTTTGCAAGTAAAAGATTCACGGGTAAAGAGATCTCAAGAAAATAAGGACTTTGTGAAAGTAGATGACAAGATTAAATGTGCGTAGAGGGAAGAGAAAAAGATAATAATTAGCAATCCAAATTAAATTAAACATAAAATAGAGACTCCCAGGCCAAGAAGGGTCTTGGGAAAGGGGAAGAGAAGAGAGACTGAGTGTACTCGTGTTGATGTTCTTTGCTTGTATAAATTTTAAATCATATTTGGCTTTGGATTTCTGGCAATGCAGACTCTGCAGAATGAGCTGGAAAATGGAGACTTCTTGCTTGCTACTTTTAGCTCTCGTCATTCTGCTGGTTCAGACTACTTCTCGCTGGGTTCAGTGTATGGCAATGAAATGCAAATCATGAACCATGAGAGCTGGCCTCCGGGGAAAAGGGGGCTCTGGATGCGGTCCAAGGTCTGTAACACAGAGAAAAGACATATTTCTTTGTCACACACAGTAGATTCTCCCCGAGGGTTTCAGCGATGGGAATAAAATGATTGGGAGGGGGTGGGTGAGTGGTAGTGGAAATCTTTACAACGTTCTTCTCTCATATGAAAAACCAAACAAAAACAAACCCTGTGTGAGTGGGAACACAGACAAGCCCGAGGCCTCACAGCCTGTCTTCACGGCACACTCCATATACCATCGTTATTACTCTGGGCAGCAGAGCTGTGAATGTCTCGGTGACCACGTGCTATACCTATATACATATATTTATCACTTAGCTTGACCTGGGGTGGGGAAGCTGTCAAGTAAGTTTGAGATTATTTTTCAAACATTTTGGGTTCAGGGAAATTCAGAATATGTTTTCCCAAGCACTTTCCTCTGAGTATTGAAGCCCGTGTGTATTCTGAGGGAAATCTAATACACATGTTTCTGATTCATTTACACTTAATTCATCAAATTGTTGTTTTGTAAGAGTCATTTGATGTCCAAGGATCTTTATGAGGGTTTTATTATTTTTTCAAATAAACCTTCTTATTTGAAACAGGATGTTCCTCATGCCAACACCAGCCTAACAGAATCAGAAGAATGTCAGTCTGAACCTGACCTTGGGAGCCTGACAAGTTTAAGGTAGTGGGAGATGAGGGTAGGAGGAGGCTTTAAGAAGGATGTACAGTGGCCAAACAGTAGTAATTTTTAACAATGCCTATTATCTTTAATGCCTACCAGGCTGGTTTCATGTGTACATTAGACGCTGACCTCCTAGCAGTCCAAGGGCAAGGCCTTAGATTTCTCTGGTGATCTGGACCTTGTGATGTAGAAATTAAGCATTGCCTTAATGACCAGATTGCCTTGACTCTGTACAACCAGTCCAGGAACTGATTCTTACTTGTCCCTTCATGGAAGAAGGCCAAGTCTAGGCAACTTCTCTAAGATAATAAATTTCTTGGAATTAGACTCCATCCTATTTTGATCCCCAGACACACTCCTCCCCACAATCCCTTCCCTTCACTGGCATTGCTGTCACTGTTTTAGTTTTGGAAGGGGTGAGCTTTCAATGAGACAGACTGTCAGAGGAATTAAGAAAGAATGTAGGTTGCAAAGGATGGTGACCACAGCCTAGAGAAAGTCTTCCACTTTAACATAAAACCTTGGGATACTGAAAATTGTCAACTAATTTTGGTAAAGAAAAAAAAAGAAAGACTGTGTTTTCAAATACATTTATAAATATGATAAAGGTAATTTCTTGGTTGGTTAACTTTAAAGAAGAGATTTTTACACCATGTAAAATCTGATCCATGTTGCTGAATCATTTATATTTAATATGTACATTTTACACATAAGTATAAGTTGGCTTAGATGTTTTTAGAAAACAGTGCTTTGAGCCCAGGATAGCGCTTTGATTGAGACTGGCTATAGTCGAGAATAAAATAATTACAGAGTAAATTCAGTGTTCTGGCTTTGAGCTCATGCTTGTAACTCCCATCCAGGTTCTCCAATCAGCATGCAATATGCATTTCACTGTGATGACCTTGGTTGATTTTGTCTGAACCAGTGCAGTGGAGTTATAAGAAATCAGTCAAGAAGGGTCCCCATGGAGAAGTTACAGGGAATTTTGTTTGTATTTTTACTGTCAGTACAGGGCTTAAGTGGAAACTTAGAATATGAAGCACTCGTGCTTTGCTTTCTGATGGTTAATTTGTACTCCAGACTTTCAAAATCCTGGTTTCCAAGCCTTGCGCAGATACGAGGTGTGTGAGTGCTTTGGGAAAAGCAGATTCAATTACCTTTTGTCCTTTAACATCCCTATTGGTAAAATGGACTTGTGGTAATGTTACTCACTTTATTGAGGAAATGGGAGCGCAGGTCAAGAAAATGGTTAAAGACAGAAACCTGCCGTAGACTAGGAAAGGGCACCTTGCAAAAAAGTAAAGAGCAGTGTTAAAATAAGATAAAATAAAGGGGAGGTTTTGTTCCATTGACAGTTATTTCATCAGAAAGGTTTACATTAGGACATAAGCTCAATGAAAATGGGATTTTTGCTTATGTTGGTCACTGTAATCTCCCAAGTCCCTGAAATCATGCCTAGCATCCAGAAGACATTCAGTACATACTTATTGAATGATAAAATGGATGGAAAAATGTGAGTACACCTCAGCACGGCAGGTGAGAAATGTCCTCAGGCAAGCAGTAGACTGATACGTGGGGAACATAGCAGCTAGGCAGACACCCATACAGTAGGTGTCCTACAGTAGTACAAAATTCTGGATCCTATTGCCTTGGGTGGCCACGCTTCCATGATATGTCTGGGAATGCTGCTGGCCGAGAGGCAAGTCACCATTCCCCAAGGACAAAATGGAGGGGCTCTTGTGAGGACTGGGCATTTTCCTGTCCCTCGGCCTGTGGCCAAGGGCCAAGTCTCCGGGGCCGGTTATAAGGAGGAGTTCTGGGACCATCAAATCTTTTACTCTTGAAATGGCTGCAGGGATAGAGAGAGAAATGAGATGATGGTAGGAGAATTTGGAAATTTTGCTTCAATCCTTAAACTCTGGAATAATAAAAACAAGTTGCCTTGTTTTAGTTAATGAATAAAAATGGGAATTATTTTAGGGATTTCACAGTGTTGGTTTTAGGAAATGTATTACTCTGCTTAGGGCCACCGTAACAAAGTGCCACCGACTGGGTGGCTGAAACAACACGAATGTATTTTCTTGCAGTTCTGGAGGCTGAAGTCCAAAACCAAGGTGTTGGCTGGGTTGATTTCCCCTGAGGCCTCCCTTCCTGACTTGAAGAGGGCCACCTCACTGTGTCCAGAGAAAGACCTCTCCAGCTTCTTCCTCTTTAAAGAACACTAGTTCTATCAGATTAGGGCTCCATCCTAATTGACCTCATTCACCCTAATTACCTCTCTAAAGGACTTATTTCAAATGAAGTTGCATTAGAAGTTAGGGTTTCAATGTATAAATTTTAGGGGGACACACTTTAGTCCATAACAGGGGCTGAAACAGTCCACTCTCAGATGACAGCCAAGATGCCAGCATCCAGGGCCATCTCTGATGCCCAACCAAGGGGAAGTTTTCCTGAAGCAGGGGCAGTAAAAATTAAGGATTCTCTCATGTATTAAAGCGGTGGCAATGTAAGGCATGTCTGATCTCTGGCTTCTATTTAAAGCACTGTTATTACTATTGAATTGTGGCAGTCCGTTATGCCACAAGACATATATAAAACCTCAGGCCTGCTTTATGGTTGGAAAGCCTAGACAACAGGCATATTAGGAAGAGGGCCTATCTATTTCTTTATTCATTTATTTTGAAAGCCAAGTTATATACAGGAAACCTGGTACTTAGGCTTTCAAATTCTTATGCAAAGTACCAGAAATGCAAATTATTTACCAGGAATGTCAGCATTCTTGGGGAAATTCCTATTCCTTTCAGTGTTGAAAATTTCACTCTAGAAATTTAAAGCTAGAAAGACCCTCAGAGAAATCTGTATCCTCATTTTGTTACTAAGGTGCTGCAGAACCAGAGAAAAGGCTTAGTGAATGTCTGCAGCCAGTAGGAGGTAGAGGCAAAAATGCAGGGGTTCCAATGTGGTCTTGTAAATGCCTGGAGCTTTCTCACTGGCTGACTTTGACAGCTGCCTGAAGGTCACAGAGGGCTTCTTGCCAGTTGACATACACATTTGTTCTTGGGCCTCATTTAATCAATCAGTGAACAAGTGTTCAGCGAATCTGTGCTTTATGTTAACAACAATAGAGATAAGCTTAACATTCTGTCTCAAGAGATATCACTCTGGTTTTGGATGACAGGCTAAAATTCAAGAACAAATACAAGAACAAACCACAGTATCACAGAAGTAGCTAAAGTCCTAGTGGGCTTTTAAAGACTGCTTCGTTTTCTTAGAGTCTTTCAAGGGACTTTGGGGTTTGATCTAGATGAGCTCAACTGTGTTACTAACTGGGTGACTATGAGCCATGATGGAACTCATCGAATCTCAGTTTCCCTATATGTAAAGGAGAAACTGCAGGGGTGGAGACAGATGCATCTGAGCTATTGGGATGGTCATTGTGGTTATTATTGCCACACGGCTCTGATCCCAACTACTATTACTATACCTGCCATTGATATTCCCATAGTCTGCAGTTATAAATTTTAAAAAAATACTTATTTATCTTGAGAGAGAGAGAGAGAGAGAGACAGAATGTGAGCAGGGGAGGAGCAGAGAGAGGGAGACACAGAATCCAAAGCAGGCTTCAGGCTCTGAGCTGTCAGCACAGGGCCTGATGTGGGGCTTGAACTCATGAGCCACGAGATCATGATCTGAGCCAAAGTCAGCAGCTTAACTGACTGAGCCATCCAGGCACTCTACCACCATCTCCAGTTCTAGAACAGAAGGTTTAATCAGAGATTAGCCTCCAGCTGGCACTGCAGGTAACCCCTGAAGGCTGCTTCATTTTTATGAGTAAATAACATTTCTAATAGTTTTTATAGTGCTCTCTTTTTTCCCCTAGAAACTGATAGGTGGCTTTTTGTGAGACCTGTTTGCAGTGCTTCTGTGATCCTCCTTACATTGTACCATAGATATCTAAGTCTTCCCTCTTCTCCTTTGGTGAATTGGAGGAAAACTCATACTTTGCTTTTTTACTTATATTGGGGTGAATCTTTTCCATGTTTGAATAGACATACAAGCATACTATAATATAGGAACCAAGAGAATTTTTGGGTACAAACAGTCCAAGCTCTGCATCCACCTGTTGTGTGTGACTTTGAGCAAATTACTTAACTTCCATGTGCCTTGATTGCCTGATATATAAAATGGAGATAATCATATATTCATATATGTCTGTGATAATTGAACAAGACAGTCTGGTAAGAATAATTAGTGTGGAGCCTGGCACATAGTAGGCATTCAATAAAAATTTGCTATTATTAGTAGTAGTATCATTAAGACTTTTAAGATTACTCTATGTAATTACATGAAGGAAAAAAATTACTTTGAATAAAGAAAGGATGTTAGGATCACCTGGGTCGCTCAGTCAGTTGGGTATCCGACTTCAGCTCAAGTCATGATCTCAGGGCTCATAAGTTCGAGACCCACATCAGGCCCTGTGCTGACAGTTGAGATCTTGGAACCTGTTTCAAATTCCATGTCTCCCCCTCTTTCTGCCCCTCCCCCACTCATGCTCTGTCTCTCTCTCTCAAAAATAAGTAAGCATTAAAAAATTATTTTAAAAAGGGAAAAAGAAAGGATGTTAAATAAAGAAGGAAATCCCAGAACAAATTCACCAAACAAGGATTCCAGGTACCATAAGTTCTGGGGAATAGATAACCTTTGAGACCCTAGAAGAGCTAGTAGGGAAACAGGACAAAAGACACACTGATGTGGTAAGTGGAGAGAGGTACCCATAAAGGTTTAGATATAGAGGGAGCGGTGTCTAAATCTTCCTAGGGGAAGTTAGGGAAGGAAGGGTCTTCAGAGGGAGAAGAGTTGACCTGAGATTTGAAAGAATGGTTAGGAGATGGCCAGGGGGAAAAGGAAGTCCAAAGATGCTCCAGGCAGAAGCACTGGCATTTTTAAAGACATGCAGGTATGAGAGAACAAGATGAATTCAGGAAACAGTAAAAAGTTGGGTTCATGGTCGGGCATAAGGAGGGTACTGATGGGAAATGAAGCTGGAGATGGTGGGCAAGTATTGTTTTATGAAAGGCTTGTGTGCTGAGCTGAAGAGCCTAGATTTTATCCAGAAAGCCAGTATTCCCTAAACTACATTTCCTAGATTCCTTGGTTTGTTAGTAGATAGTCTGTTAATAAAAGTCTGTGGCCCAGTAAGTTTGAGAAATGTGTGGTACAACAAAATAAGTTTTTCTTACTGTAGGATTTTTTAAAGAGTGGTTAGTATTCCAAAAGGAGGATATAAAATGAAACTTTCTCTAAACTAATGTGATTTTAGAATACTTTTTATGCTGAGCATCTATTAACATTCAGTTCCAGAGAATAGTGAATAATTTTAAGGAGGAAAGTGACATATTATTTATTTAGAGTTAACATCTATGAAGGAAAGATGTTTTTAAAGGAATATAATACTTTGTTCTATAAGTATAATATTATTCTGGAATTGGGCAATGAAAATGTCACATAATCAAAAGGGATTATTAATTCAAAACTAAAATATTGAATTAGTTCTTATTTACAAACTATAGTGGTGCTTGGAAGGCCAGTGCTACTTCCTACAGGGAATTTATCAACAAATTGGGTGAATATTTAATAGAATTTTTTTGGGTATTCAGTGTAGTACATTTCTTTCTCCCTTTCCTGTCTTATCCTTTCAGATAGATAGATAGATAGATAGATAGATAGATAGATAGATAGAGTGACTTTGAGAAGCAGAGCTATGTCAACTCTAGAGATGTATAAGGTAGGATGAACACAAGGTCTATTCAACCTAGAACTGCATGACCATGGGCAAAGTATTTAATCTTTTTAATTCCAAGGTCATTCCTGCCTCCAGGAGTTGTGTTGATAGAATGGCATTAAAGTACTTTGTGAACCAGACAGAACTACCAAAATTCATTAAACACTAAGTACCAGGAGGAACCTGGTATGTAGTCGGCACTCAATAACATTTGCTGAACCATTCAATACAAGCAGGCCTTGGTTCTGTCTTCTAGCAGCAGGGACTGAGCAGGGACTCAGTCTGAGTGATAGGACTTTAAAAATCTAGTATAGTCACGAGTGACCTCTCCCCAGGACCATGGGCTCCCTGTCAGATGAATCTGAGCTGTCCTTTACGGGGTCCATTCAACAACTGACCCACACATTTTCCTCACCAAAGATAATTTCTAGAGGTTCCACAAAATGCACTGCCTTTGAGGTGGCAAGGTGAGCAGACAGCTCTTTGTTTCCAGGACTTTCTCCCTTGCAGCTCTTGGAGTTCAGCTCAACTGCAGTTCACCCCAGGAAGCAGGAAGGGAGTCAGGGTGAGGGCAGGGCATGGAGTGTCCTTGTAGAGTTCTAACCCTTCCTTAGGGCTCCGTCTCCAGCCCTGAGTGCCACGCTCTCTTCCAGGCAGCTCTGTTGGGGTGCTCAGTTTAGGGGAAAAGGTATGGGCAGAAAATGAGGCGATTCAGATGTGTTGTGAGCTCTCTGAGCATAGTTGGGTTCTCTCTCTAGCTTTTGGTGGTCTAGCAGTTGAACTATCAACTATTAAAACCTTTGCAGGCGGCAAAGGAAACAACCCACAAAACTAATAGGCAACCAATGAAATGGGAAAAGATAGTTGCAAAGGACATATCAGATAAAGGGTTGATATCCAGAATCTATAAGGAACTCACCAAACTCCACACCCAAAAAACAAACAACCCAGTAAAGAAATGGGCAGAAGATATGAACAGACACTTCTTCAAATAAGACATCCAGATGGCCAACAAACATATGAAACGATGCTCAGCATCCCTACTCATCAGGGAAATACAAATCA
>NW_024081645.1:196576-212609 GCF_003009895.1 Hyaena hyaena
GGAAATGGTGGGGGAAAGGGAGAGAGGCAAACCATGAGAGACTCTTGAATGCTGACAAAAACTGAGAACTGATGGATATAGGGGGGAGGGGGGATGGGCATGGAGGAGGGCACTCGGGATGAGCACTGGGTGTTATGTGGAAACTAATTTGACAATAAACTATTTGTAAAAAAAAAAAAAAAAGAAGCAATGTCTACTGTAGATAATGATGCTATAAACATTGGGGTGCACCTGAAATTAATATTATACTGGAGATTAACTGGAATTTAAATAAAAACTTAAAAAAGAAAAAAATAAAACCTTTGCAGGGTTTTCTCCTTTCCATGTGTTGTTCTATTTCAAAAGCTCCCAACCCCCCAGTTACGAGTCACTGCCTTTGTTTTTCTTATCTTTTCATTTGGGTGATTCTCTGCCAGGGCTGGTGTGTTCATAATAATGGGCTGAGTAACAAGAATAAAATAAACCAAATTGTCTCAAAATGCAATAATGTTTCTCTGAAGTTACAGTTCTTCTGAGTTTAGGTGTCAAGCTAAGAACTAAAAAAGATGAAAAAAATCTAAATTAATTCCCCAGTTATATACAGTGCGGGTTTTCAGTTTCAAATGTAGTTCTTTGGAGGTAATGTGGCCTCTTCCCAGCAGGGGGCAGTGTTCATCTTTAAATGACCTGAACCTGGCTGGCCCAACTTGAGCCTGCAAACGCTTGCCCGTGTCCAAGAATCCCAGACCCTCCAGAGCAAACATTCGAGGTTCTTCCTAAACACAATTTCCTGAATACAAATCTATGGCTTGGTAAGTCTAGATTTGCTCTAAGTTGTGACATTAAAACAAAGCACTGTCATAAAACAGAACATTGGAGACTTTATGGTAGCATGCAGCCTTATCATCATTGTGACTCTTTTAATAGTTTGGCCTTATTGGGATGGTCACAGAGTAAGTGAAAATCACTGTGGTATTATCATAGCAGCTAAGCTGGTTTTTTTCTTTGGGTTTGCTTTTGCTTTTTGTAATCTCCCTAAGGCTGTTCAAGCAAGCAAGAGACAAAAGAGAGACAACTGGGTGTCATTCAATCAAAAGAGGCTTCTTTATTCTTTCAAATGAGCACTTTGTAGCCTCCTAGAACAGAAGTGAATCGTTCACCTGTGCTGAGTTGAGTTTTGAATGAAAGGACTAGATTCAGGATCTGATACAAGTCAGCTTTTAGCCAACTGTGTGATATACAACAAACCCAATGTCTTCTGAGTTTCACCCATAGAGCCTTTCCTGAAATGAAAGAAACAGCAGCAAGCATCTCATGTGCATCTCTGTAGCTCTACCCCACCCCTTGCTAACAATGCCCCCACTCCAGAGCGGCAGGGGGTGGGTGAAGAGGGAAGGTTATCTGCTCTTCAGTGGCCTTGAGGAACCAGCATTTGTTAGGGATTAAAGGAGCCACAACTGCTTTAAACCTTGAAATCTGACTTAACACACACGGTCTTTATTTTTATTAAAAATGAGAAACATACATTTTAAGGAAACATTTAGGATTATTTTTCCAAGTTCTTCAAGAATTTCACTTTTTTCTTCCTTCTAAGACATGGTTTCTAGTAGTTTTCCCATACAATTTGTGCTTCCTGTGACTGATAGTTTATTGCAATGCTTGACACATTTTATGGTGCTATTACAAAATTTAAACTGAAATATATGAGAATGGTGTGTTTACAAAGATTGTGCAATCCTCTAGGTTAATAGAAACAAAGTTCCTTTGGAAGAGTTAAGTAGGTCTTAAGCTGTAGTGCCCAAAGAGAGAGAGAGAGCGAGTGAGCGAGCGAGCGAGAGAGAGAGAGAGAGAGAGAGAGAGAGAGAAAGAGAGAATGTAGTCTTTTAATTCTTCACTTTTGCTTTTTTCAATTGCCATCATTTATATTTGAATTAGTGTTCACACTACGGCAGCTGTGTATTAAAACTGACTTCAATAAGAATTAAGGAATTTAAAGCCCTAGATTTTGGACTTTGAGAAACACAAAATGAATCATTTGACCTTGAATTGTATATGGCAGCCCCCTGTTTCAGCATAAAGACTGCATATGTACATGTTTAATGAATAAGACCCCTAAGGTTTGCAAAAAAAAAAAAGCAACACCCTAGATTTATATATTCCATTAAACATGATCTTCACAGGCTAATTAGTTAGTAATTTCACCCTTGCTTGTAATATAAACCATTTTATGCTCAATAATAATAAAATCTATGTAAACCAGGCTCTTTATTAATAAACATTATGTGCTTCTGGCTTTCAAATAAAATAATGCTTTATGTGCTTTTCTCCCAGTCACGCCTAGACTAATCACACAGTAAAAATCAAACAACTAAAACAGTGGTTTGTCTCATGCTGTAGATAAACAATACAGTGATCATGTCAAGAGTTTAAGAATGAGATGTGAACTAAGGAAGGCTGGATAAAGGACAGAGAATCCAAATCTTTATTCTAGTGTTTAGTATGAGATACTTTTAGGCTCTTGAGAGTATTCAACATACATTTTTGAATAATGAGCTGACACGAGTGGAATGACACAGGAGGGAAATGACTTCAAATCAGTCCTGCTCATTGGCACCCCTGGTCTGAGAACCCAGTGAAGTGCTTCATGGAGACACCCTGTGGCTCTGTCTGGTGAGTCTGTACTGTGAGGCAGTCATGGTCATCTGAAGTAGCTCCTTCGCAGGTAATAACCACGGGAAAACTTATATTTCAGCTACAAGCATAATCTTACCAATAATAGGTCATGCCCAATGATTTGCAGGGCTTTTTGGTCAAAGGTTATTAAGAATCTCAAGATAAGAACAGCAGCACTTTATACCAAGTGCAGGGACTTCTTAATGTGCCACGCCATGAAAACTCAAAGGCCGCACTGAAGTCACCTCTGCACCTCGGACACAGTGCCCCAGCCCTCCACTCCACATGTATTTTTCTCACGTATTTCACCTTCCTAAAAGATGATACGTTTCAATGAGTACAAGAAGGTTTCTGGTTGTCTTGGAGTCAATGTGGAAGTTTTCCATAGGATAATTCCAGGTAATGTATCTGTTGATGTTATACCTCATATAAACTATGAGTACCTAAAGAAGTTTGGAAAAATAAAATATTTACTGACAAATGAAAATGTCTTTGCTGGGAGAAGACAGCATCCAAGCATCAAGGCACTGGGAAATTCAAATTTAGAAGCATCCAAGGCACTGGGAAATTCTAGCCATACAATGAAGGCTCCATCCTATCTGAAGTTTCTTTCTGTTAAATAATAATAACAAAAACAATGGCAAACATTTATTGGGCGCTTACCATGTGCTTTATGTTACCTCACTGACTCATCAAACATCCTAACCCTTTAAGATAAAGTCATATTATGTTCAAATTATAGATTGGAGGCAGAGAACAGTTAAGTACATGAGATCACCAAGGTGCTGAGTGACCCAGCTGAGATTTCACCCCAGGCAATCTTGATCCCAGAGTTTATATCCTTCCCCTGCACATCACGCCCCTTGCAGAGGTTGCTGGTTTGGAAGTTTATCCCATGACCATTCAGGTACTATGGTCAAGAAGTCTGGCAGCCAGTCACCTTCTGACAGAGAGTCCTATATTTTTTTGTGTCCTCCGTGGTCAGAACTCATTCCACCATGAGGCAGGTATGGGCAACATGGGGCCGCAGGATGACTGCTTTGATCTGAATTAATCAGTTCAGTCAAACAACCATTCAACTCAGTTAAATCATCAGTTTTCCTGACTGCTTATTTGACTTGGCTGATTGATTGGTTGTCTGAACTGAGTGAATGGGCATCTGGGTCTTTTGGGGCAGTGTAGACACAGCCTTCAATTGAAGCGATGTGCCACTACTGTGATGCTAAGTGACAGTAGTCCAGTTTTTCTCTATCAAAATCAAAATCATCAGGCTTGACTCTGTGGAAAGGGCATTTGCTTCTTCCCTAGCCAACTCTAAGCAAGTTAAAATATTGTTATTCCTCTGTGAAGGCAGCTAAATTGTTTAAATAGTGGGCTGAATCTGTACAACAGTGGTAAAGACAAAATAAAGGACAAAGGCATACTGTTATTTCTGACTATGAGGGAGAATGTTGGTGACAATACTTGAGAAGATTTTCTTCTACCCAGAAAGTCAAGGTTAGCGTCTACATTTGTGAGTTCTAAAGCCAATAAGCAAGTCAGGTATCCCCCATGGTTCTGGAAGAACAAGTTGGAGGCCAGAGAACAAATAGGTATTTGTTTAAGGTTGGTTCAATGATCCAAGGAGGCTCAGAGAAGCACTGAAAGGCAGCAGACTCAAAACCTGAGGAATGTTTTTAAGAGTCAGGTGGGTAGTCTCTTTGCTCTGTAAAGATCAGCAGGATGATTCCACATATCTCTATATCACTGTTAAATATTTACAGATCAATGTTTAAGTGCCTCGGGGCTTGGGGAGCTTTACTTATCAGAAAGCACTTTTTAAAGGCAGTTGCCGCTAGAGCTGGTTGACTGATTAAAATGCCCTCTGTCCCACTCACTTCCCAATAGCCTCAAAGCTATTCAGGGTTGGCACCGGCTATTCTTACTTCACTGGGCAGGAAATCTTAGAACATTCTCAATGAATTCAGTGCCGTGAAAGGAAAGGCTATTAGAAGATAGTGTACATACTCAGATGATGGCTTTGTCCACTGTCATATGTGAGTCTCTGAGAGAAAAATAGATGTGGATTATTCTGGTCTGCTTTATTCATTCATAAATATTCAACAGATAGTTACTGAGTGGCTTCTTTCTGCCTAGCACTATGCTAAGAATGACAGTAGAGTGGTGAATGGGGCAGATGAGAATGCTGCCTTCAAAAAGCTACAATCTTCAGTGAGAGAGCAAGCCACAAATAGGGTATCTGGATACATACACTTTCACTACCAAACATGAGAAGACAGACAAGAACTCTTCTGTTTCCTTTGCCCATTTCTGTAAAAGAAGCTCTTACCTGAGGGGCAGATACAAATGCTTCCTGCCCATCACTAAAGATATGTCTAGGGAAAAACCAAGGAGGCATGGAATAGGACCCGATAATAATTTAAGCAGTAAACTTTAATTTGTTAGACACATGTTAAAAAAAAAGTAAAGCAGAGTAGTATTCACTATTGGGTAAATCAAACCAACTGTTTACTCTGTAAAATACTTTTATGTGCAATGGATGTCATAAAGCTGAACAGTTAGTCTATGTCACCAATGTTGGTGTGCTTGCACGGAGGCACAGCGTCAATGATGTGGCACGTAGTTGTTCTCCATACCGTGACCAACATTTGATCTGTTCAAGAGTCAAAATTAGGATTAGGTTATTCAGCCCTACAGTCAATTTCCCTTTAAAAATCAAGCCTTTCTTAGAGTTTCTGTGTTGCTAATCACTAGGCTAATTTCATATTTAGGACCAATTTCCCTGAAAAATGATCAAGTTTCTAAAGGTGATGGGGTTGGTTTGTTTGCCTAGTAAATTAGCTTTAAGAATATTCTAGTCTCCTGTAGCCTTGATGGGAGTCTAAGACACCTTTGTGGTTAGTACCTAGAGGGAATGAATGACCAACCAGAGATTTTTGTATTGGCCTCATTTCTCCAACTGTCTGTCAAACATTTGGGGTTTGGCATATCCCTTTCACACATTTGCCAAGCACTTTCGGTAATTTTTAAAAAACCATGTGCGTTTCAAAAGAAATTTAATCTACATATCCCTAGTTCATTTACACTTAGCTCATCAGAATGTTATTTTGCTGGAATTCTTTCATTGTCTAGGAGCTTAGTGAATCCTCCAGCAAGCTATCCTGTTTCTGTCACTGTTTCTGAGAATAAACAAAATTTGAACTTTATGATTCTATATTTTCAGGAACCAGTCATTCTGGTGCTATTTGAAATACCAACATGTTCACAGCCTTTGATAATGGTGTGTCATTCAAATTTGTTGGGCACAGAGCAAAAATAAGAAAAATAATTTGATTTAAAGATAGCTTTTAAGTTAAATATCAACTCTAAAAGATGTCCCGAAAATGGGATATTTGGGGAAGTTTGATCATTTCCAAATATCCCGCCTACTATATAATCATTCATAATTCATTAAAATATTTGTTGATACCCGCCTAGCTATTTGAGATTCATTTGAAATCCTTGAGTTAAAAGAAAGGAAAAAGTTGGAAGCTTTTTGCCTCTATCCAATGGTATATTAAATTTGCTTCCGAGAGCCTTGCAGTACAGGGTGCATGTTTTATAAAGCAAAATGGTTCATCTGTCTTCTAAAAAGCAATTTCGGCCCATACCACACTGGAAATGCTGGAAACCTGGAATACTGGAAATTGGGTCGTAGTTGAAACAGCTTTCTAGACCTGCTCCCCACCCCTAACCAACCCCCTGCATTTTTGTGTGATTTCATGATAATTTATAAGACCTGTCTAAGACTGGGTCTTTCCTTCTGTAAAATTGGGGAAAACAGGCTTGTGGCACTTATTTGAATATATTTTCAGAATAAAATGAAATAACAAAAAGAGCTATAGAATCTTTAAGTGTGAAGCATATCTACAATGGTACCTCTCAAACTATTTTTGGTGAATGAGTTTTTTCCCCTTCAATCTTTTGTGGGTTGAAACTTTTATAGAATACAATAATGAATTGCTAGAAAAATGAAATTTAAAATGTATACAAAAATATAAGTGCAATTTTAAGAATTATTAGAGCCACTAAACAAAATTAATCCATTAAATTGGTATAAAAGTTTCTAAATACTTTCTCTTAATTTCAATTCCTATAGCCTTACACAAGGCTAGCAAATACTTCATGGACCTGCACTGGTCCACGGACCACACTTTGAGTAGCTGTGCTTTGGCAGACAGAGCAGAAACAAACAACAAATTATTATCCTACAAATGTTCTGTTTCCAGCTCCTGACAGTGATGGTTTCTAACTTTTGTCATGTGTGGTTTTCAACTGCCACCTTTCTGCTTTCCTAGATGCAGTAGGTCCATTTATGAGACATATTTCTGAATATTTCACATTTAAATGTTCAGTGATGCTCTTTTGGGCTTCATGCCTTGGCATCATCTTAGATTCTGCCATTTCCCTTACCAAGATCCCATAACTTATACTCCTCAGGGAACTCTCCTCTCTCTCTCTCTTGCTGTTGCTACATTTCTGGAGGGGTACTCTTGCTTGGCCACTCCAGCCTCAGTTCAGTCGAACACCTCCCACTGCAGCAGAATTAACATTCCTCAGCCGTACCCCTAATTAGATCACCCCTTGCTCACAGACCTTCTCTGGTTCCCTGCTGTCTGTCAAATTAAGCACTGCCTGCCTTCTTCTTTACTGTCCATTAGCTTCTTCTCATGCTATCCTCTTAGCTTAAAATGCCCCTCAACTTCAGTATACTGACATTTGTCTCCTCCTCATCTTTCAAGCTTATGTCACATGCCATCTTCCCAGAGAAGTCATTGTTGGGCAATGTGCTCTGTCCTTTCTGTAACAAACCAGACCCCTCACCTGCCCCAGATACTTATTCTGACCAGCATAGCTTTGTGGATTAGATTGAACAGCTTTTCTCTGCTTTTCCTCACCGCCGCCCCAACTTAATTATGGACAATTTGAAGTGAAGGGCCATGACTCTTACTAACCCTTTAAATAAAAGTTATTAATTACTGAGTAAATATGTAAATTCCCTTGGTCATAAAAAACAATCAAGCATTATGAAGAAAGATAATTTTCCCTTGATCACTTCTCCTAGTCTCAGTCTCCTGGGTAACCATAATCATGTGTTTGTTTGTTTGGGATACATTTTTTGAGACCTTTTCCTTTTTAATGTTTTTACATGTATGACGAAGTAGTATTGGTTTTTGTGTGCATATGCCAAGACCTGTGTTGGCGTTAGCTATTATTACTTTTGTTCTGCATTTTATCTATGTCATTCAACAATCTGTCTTGGAAATATGATCATATCAATACTCATAGATATGCCTCACTTTGTAACTGGCCCATAGCATTCCAAGAATGGAGGCAGCAGAGGTTACTTAACTGTTGCATATAAAGATTGTTTTTGCTTTTGAGTTATTACAAATACCTGTTTCTCTCTTATCTCAAACCCAGCACAGTGTCTTGCATATATGAGTACTTGATAAATGTGGAATTGACTAAGCCAAAAATTTCCCAAGTTCTTTTGACTTTTTAACTTTTTGTTTAGGACATAAGTAATGTGAGCCACTTGTGGTAGCATAAAGAAATTTCCTGGAGGACAACTCACATTTGATATTCACAGTTAGGGCAAATGAAGAACATAACTCGGGATTCGAGGAGGCTAAAAAGATTAGAGAAATCGGAAATAAGGGCTAGGAAGAAAGACTACAATGGAGCTGAGTGTGAACATGATAATATTCTAACTGTGACGATTACTGTTGTCTGTCTACAGAGAGAACTGTGAATGTAAGAGGAGTCAGCATGAGAATTGTTACATCCAGGATAACTATGAATCCCCCTTTTGAGACTTTTAAGAGCAAATTTGTTTCTCCTTTCTAAGAAGAGTGTAACAGTGCTCTTATCTAAAAGCAAAGGAGCTGACATAGATGACTTCTCAGGGATGTTTCCTGGTAGAGAACTTATTCACTTGCAATTATCTGTAAGACTTTAGTTTATGCTATTGTAACTGATTCAACAAACTCAAAATTCCTAGGGGCACTATTTTTCTGTTAACGAATGGGTGAAATGTGAGAGTCCAGATAATCTATTAAATTGCATTGTTCTTCCTTTTCTTCCTCTTTTTTAAAAAAATTATTTTTATTTTATATATATGTATTCTTAAAGTTGGTGTATTTATTTGAGAAAGAGAAAGAGATCACAACCACAAAAGGGACAGAGAGAGGGGCAGAGAGAGAATCCCAAGACAGATCATGATGGATGCTTAACTGACTGGGCCACCCAGGTGCCCCTTTCTTCATCTTTTAACTGTGGTTCTCTGGACATAAATTTTTTCAGGTAGATTGGCTGTTGAAATCTGCCATTTCATTCCTTCATCTCCACTTAGGCCACAATTCCATCAACATCAGTGAGCCATCACCTGAGTGATGGATGGACTTTGAAATCAGGCCTAATCCTAGAAATAGACATTCATATGTCAGACCTGTGCCTCTAGAGGATTATTTAAGTTATTGTCTCTATATATTCCAGTTTTTATTTTCCAAACACCAGCTCTTCTATCATTTCATCCCTAAGTAGTTAACTGAGGAAGTGATGGTTCTTTTCTTGATGGCCTTGACTGTTTGCCTTAGCCCTCAGTGTTGTATGTCTATCCACATTTTTGGCAACAGCTGCTTCTTTGCTCTTCTTTTCTTAGTCCCTGCCCTCCCCCCACCTTCCCAGGTATCTGGAGGGAAAAATCCATGCTGGGGTTTGCACTTTTAGCACTTGGTAGTCTAGGGCTGTTGGAAACCTGGAAAATCAGCACACATTAATCAATCATGTCCTGCTGCTCATTTATTGTCACTCTGAGTATTGCAGCTCATAAGCTTTGGTAGAGGCTCACATTTCTCTGAAGAAAAGAAGAAAGAGACCTGTGGCTTCATATTGTTAAATGAGGGCATCAGTACAGCCTCAGTGTGATTAAATTATGGATCAGATTCGATATGATCATGGTGGCAGCTCCTCTAGTCATTAATACAGACTCTTCTTTTTTGCACTTTCCCTCTTTTCTTTTTTTATTGTCTAAATAGAAGCCCTGGAATAAATTTTATAAATAAAAGTAGTAAGGTTAATTCGTAATTTTCCTGTGGAAACAGTGTTAGCACAGAGGTTTTGATCTTGAAGATCTTTTCTTTCTTTCTTTTTTAAAATATAATTTATTGTCAAATTGCCTTACATACAACATCCAGTGCTCATCCCAACAGTGCCCTCCTCAATGCCCATATTGAAGATCTTTTCTAATAGATTTTAAATGATGTGTAATAGGCAGGAAAGAGGGGATTAGAATCTTGATAGCTTATACCAGAATTCTTCTCAGGTGAGACCATTCCTAAAAGGAAACTGGCTTAATAAGATTCCAGGGTAAAAGGTAAGCCTCTTAGGGCAAGTCCTGCTGACAGAGGAAAGAAGGTAGGTAAGGAAGCTGCCCTACTAAGAAATAAATAGGAATGAGAAGGTAGTAAAGAAAGAGGAGAGAGATAATGGCCAAGTAACAAAGGGAATGTGGCTGAAGAATTTAAGAACAGAAATTTCTTATATTCAATTTAAAGGGATTTGCCTTCCTGTGTTCAACCCCCTATTATTTATAATACACTAAAATCTGTTATTTATGTAAGAGCCTTGTGAGAATGGCTGTTTTTAATTGAAGAACTAGATCAAATTTTGTTTCTGGCTCTACAAGGTGAGGGAAAGAAATAATAGACATTGAGGCAATTCATGAACTGAATTAATTCATGGAGGTTATTGCCCATCCCTCTCACCCAATTCTAGGAATTTGCAGAAGCCCCACAAGGGATTAGATTTCCTCAGGGCCTGGAATTGGGATTCTAACAAACTACATCTGTATTTTAAAGAGCAGGAAGACTTCAACTAGCATCCAGTACAAAGCTTTCTGAAGTGGATAAGGTCTAATTAATAGCATTACATAGTATAGTGGGTTGAATGGTGGCCCCCCAAAGACCTGTCTATCTGGAACTTATGAATATCACCTTATTTGGAACAAGGATCTTTGCAGAGATACAATTTAAGTTAAGGATCTCAGGATGAAATCATCTTAGTTGAGGTCAGATTTTAAATCCAGGCAAATATCCTTATATGAGAAGAGAATGGGAAAGTGTACATAGAAGACCATGTGAAGACAGAAAAAGAGATTAGAGTTATACCACTGCAAGTCAGTGGACACCTTGGAGCCACTAGAAGCCAGATGAGGCAAGGGAGGATTCTTCCCTAGAGACTTGGAAGGGATCGCAGCCCTGCCAGCACCTTGACTTTGGACTTCTGCCCTCCAAAACAATGAATTTCTGCTGTTTTAAGCTGTTTATTACCAGTTTGTGACAATTTGTAAGGGCAGCTCTAGGAAACTAATGTGCATAGTAACATACCAGCCAAATCCAATTTTATATTATGCTATAAAGTTCTTCTTTTCATCATGCTTGCCCAATTTTTTATTGTAGGAAATTAAGATCTCCAAGGAGATCTTCACTGGCATCATGCAATTCAAAAGTTCTTTGGAAACATTTAGTTAGGCCATTTTTGCAGGAGAATTAAGAGAGTGTTTTGCGCAGTGAATCCAGAAATAATGGTGTTGCTACAGCCTTTGCCACTGGCCTATTTCCCATGATTGGCAGAGCAGGAAGGTAGAGTCCATTGTAGATTGCCTGGCTGCACCTGTAATCAGGATTTTGTTCTTTGAAAACGACCGGGCAGGGATGTTCAGGCGCTGCTGATGAGTGCTGGAAGTGATGAAGTGAGTTTAGTTTGTCCCGCCCTAGAAGTAAGCTTTGCTCCTTGAAGAGCTCTGATGTCCTGCCCTGCCTTCCTTCCTGATTGCATAGGAGTGAGCTCGTGCGAAGCCATTGTGTCTGCATCACCACTGGAATTTGTTTCCTCTTTGTAGAAAGGTGCTTTTATAAATACCTGGAAACAGTCCTTGTTGGTTGTAATATTTTTTCTATGAAGTGAAAGTAGCCTTTGCCATGCCTGAAGAAGCAAAAGTGTAATCTCCTGTCATGTGGCCATTTGCTGCTGTGAAATTCTCTCTCTTCTGAGCAATTCTAAAGAAATATTGGAGAAAGCTGAAAAAATTTTTTAGAAAGGAAACACAAAGTGGAGGTTTGGGAGGCAAAGGTAAAGGTAAGGATGAACAATCACTGAAATAAGTACTGAACCAATATGCAAAGGTAATAACAAAATTTTTAAAAACACCCTTAGGGTCACCTGGGTGGCTCAGGCGGTCATGCATCCAGCTTCATCTCAGGTCATGATCTCACAGTTTGTGGGTTTGAGCCCCGTGTCGGGCTCTGTGCTGATAGCTAGCTCAGAGTCTGGAGCTTGTCTTCGGATTCTGTGACTCCCTCTCTCTCTGTCTGTCTCCTGCTCATGCTGCCTCTCTCTCTCTCTCAAAAATAAATAAAACATTAAAAAAAAAAAACCCACCCTTCGGTCAGTGGGAAGGTGAAATATCAGTGATACAGTCATTTCCTTGATGACTGAGATAGCAGTATCTTCTATGGTTTCTAAATCTTTTTTGTATCCCACAGCCCCTAGACAAATGCCAACTAAAGGGAGGCACTTGAATGAATGAATGAATGAATGAGTGGATGAGTAAATGAATGAATGAGGGAAATTATGTTAAGGAGACAAACTCAATTCATATTCTCTTTTGGATTCCCGAGAGGGTTTCCCCCTTCTCTCATCTTGCATTTTACTGGATGCCTGGCAAAGTGCCACATGAGGGAGATTGCCCACGAAGAGAGAGATTTGTCACTCTGACACTTAACACTGCAAGAAAAGAAACAGAACAGCTCCAAGGTAAGGCAAACTGCGGGAGCCAGAACTTTGCCAAACCCTTAATTAGGGTCCGAGGAACCCTTCCCATTTCTCTTTCTGCCTCTTTTGGACCATAGCTACTAACTTGTTGCTTTCTTTTCAACAGGATTTTATACTTACATTTATCCAGGAATTATTCAGGAAACTGCTAATTTTATTTGTCCTTCCAGCCTGTTATTTCAGGTTAAATCTATAAAGGCAAATTATTAGGGCTGTAACTCTAATCCCACCAATTTTCTCAGGCCTCATGGTAAATAGTATTATAATACAGTCTTATTTAAGCAGCTCCTAAATAATTAGGAGCCTCCATCAATCTCGTGTTTTTACTGCACGCTGCTGTTTCGGGGGGTGGGAAGGCCAGGGAACAGGGTTAGTTAAACAACTTCCTCACAGGGATCATGAAGGAAAAAAAAAACCCTTCTGGAATATGCCTTGTACTTTTTCCTCATTTATACACGATATAATTCTATTCAGAATCATTGACAATTAGGACTAGAAAAGGCCTTAGAAAATACGATCTAGTTCAACCATCTTTATTAATAAATGAGGAAACAGAGATCCAGAATGTCAGTTGGAAGGTCTGAAATCAGGAGCTCATCGGTGGCTGCCATGGACCTGGAACACAGGCCTCTGAATTCCCAAGGTGACTATTTTATCCGGTGTAATGACTTGGAGCAATTTCTAGATCATTTGTCAAATAACGCTAACAGTATCCTCATTATACTTAGTAAAGCAGGAAAACCAATCGATAAAGTTTTGAAAGGAGAGTGAAAATAGTGTTCTGTGCCCAATCTTGAGTTAAAAGGGAACCATCAATTATCCAGAACGTCTAAGGTTGCTACTTCTCAGCTCTAAATCTGTTATGTGTGCCTCTTGCTTTTTTCTTTTGTACAGGCTGTATAGATGGGGATCCCATTTTACCTGTGGTAGCAATTTCATAAGACTTCAGACAATTCAGGACTAATATTCTTGTGTACAAAATGTGAAGCAGAAAGGACACGTTTTGGATGTGGATTAATCTGCTGGTTTAGGGACCCATTCCTGTGCCCTTCCCCTGATAGCCACTCTTGTCAGCCTTTTCCTCCTCTCTGCCATGATCCTTGCCCTGTTGGCAATACCTTTTACCATTGATGTTACCTCAGACAAGAAAGTTAACCCCTCTGTGCCTCAGTTTGCTCACCTGTAAAGTAAAGGTAATGATACTAAATATCTCATAGGGTTGCTGAGATGATTAAATGAGATGATTTCCTGTGTAACAGGCTTAGTTTGGGCTGTATATGATACAATACAAAATAACAGTAACTCAAACAAAGTAGAGATGCGTTTCCCACTTGGGTAAAAAGAAGGTTGAAGGCAGGTATCCAGGGCAAGTGTGATGGCTTCAGTGGGATTCAGGTGTCTGTGTTTCTTTTCTGTTATCCTTGCATGAGCAGAGGCTGCCCATTCCTGTGTCTGTGGCCCTCCCTGTTTTCCAGGGGTCCCACACTCCATGGCCTCGCAGGCATCCTCACCTCTTAGGCTTCCCAGCGCTCCTCAGCCAGGCTTGCTCTCACTTGGAGACTTTCTTACCACCATCAACTTTAAATTTGTCTACTTGGAGAGAGAGAGAATTCAATTTGCAATTAGGTATGGATCGTTGATAAGCTTATTGGATTTGCATTTTTACTGATCAGTGCACAAGAATATTCTCCCACAGTGAGATCTGGGAAATCAGCAGTGGGTGTTTTGGGGAAGAGAGGATCTTCTACATCCCTTTCAATGCCAGGACATAAAGACTCTCTACAATGACATTCAGGCTGCTCGGCAGAGTGTGCTTGTGCTTTTTACAAAGGATTTCTGTTTTGGAGACTGAGCATCAACTATTTGGAAAGTTTGAAGTTACAATAAGGGACAGTAAAAATGAGATTCAGGTGACTTTAAAAATCTTTTACACAATCTATATGATAACATGTACATGTATAGAAGATGTTGTTTCCATTTTTTGTCTAGGAAATGTGAAGTCTTGGAAGGAGAATAAATTTATTTATAATAATTAAGTGCCTACTTGAGATTATTTAACATCTTCAATATAATAGATTTGAAAAAATTTAAGTCGAAACAATTAAGGAATTTTGAGGGAAATATTTACCCAGGAGTATTTGAACTAAACCAAGTGGAATAGTACCCATGATAGTTTAAATTAAAGATCCAGGCATAATAAAGAATTTTAAAAATGTGACAAAATGAAGAAAAATTAATGAAAAATGGGGAGCTCTAACACACATTAGTTTTATTATGCTGCAAAACGTCATTAAATAATGCTTTAAGGGGAGTCTGGGTGGCTCAGCTGGTTAAGCCTCCAACTCTTGATTTTCGCTCAGGTCACGATCTCATTGTTTGTGAGATCGAGCCCTGCATCTGGCTCTGTGCTCACAACACAGAACCTACTTGGGATCCTCTCTCTTCCTTCTCTCTCTGCCCTTCCCCACTTGTGCCTTCTCTTTCTATCAAAAATAAATACACTTATGGGGTGCCTGTGTGGCTCAGTCAGTTAAGCGTCCAACTTCAGCTCAGGTCATAATCTCATAGCTCGTGATTTCAAGGTCCGTCTTGGGCTCTGTGCTGACAGCTCAGAGCCTGGAGCCTGCTTCAGAAACTGTGTCTCCCTCTCTCTCTGCCCCTGCCCCACTCACATTCTGTCTCTCTCTCCTTCAAAAATAAATAAACATTAAAAAAATACACTTTAAAAAAGAAATTTTTTTAAAAAAATTAAGAAGAAATTGCCTGTTATTTTGAATTGATGGCACTACTGTGGATTGAATTGTGTCTCCCAAAAAGATATTTTGAGAAAAGAATATTGCCATTTGCAACATGGGTGGACCTAGAGGTATTGTATTAAGTAAAATAAGTCAGACAGAGAAAGACAAATACTATATGATTTCACATATATGTGAAATCTAAAAAACAAGTCAAACAAAAACAGAAACACATTGAGGCACCTGGGTGGCTTAGTTGGTTAAGCATCTAACTTCGGCTCAGGTCATGATCTCCCGGTTCACAGGTTCAAGCCCCATGTCAGGCTCTATGCTGATAGCTCAGAGCCTGGAGTCTGCTTCAGATTCTCTGTCTCCCCCTCTCTCTGCTCCTCCCCTGCCTGGACTCTGTTTCTCTCTCTGTCAAAAATAAATAAAAATATTTTTTAAAAAACCTGAAACACATTCATATAGAGAACAAATTGGTGGTTGCCAGAGGGGAGGGGATGGGGGGATGGGTGAAATAGGTGGAAGGGATTAAGAGGTACAAACTTCCTTGAGGGTGTTATGCTTAGCAAAATAAGTCAGGCAGAGAAGAACAAATATCACATGTTTGCACTTTTAGGAGGATTAGGAGGAACTTAACTGAGGACCATGGGGGAGAAAAAGGGGGGAAATGGTGGGGGAAAGGGAGAGAGGCAAACCATGAGAAACTCTTGAATGCTGAGAAACAAACTGAGGACTGATGGATGTGGGGGGGAGGGGGGAGACGG